>NC_136496.1:12056272-12218772 GCF_053919585.1 Euprymna scolopes | reverse complement strand
GTCAGGAGAGTAGGGAGGATGGGGAAGAATTTCATAACCATACGTCCGTGCTTCTGATCTGGCGACATGCGAGTTGTGGATCGGAGCGTTGTCCTGCAGGAGGAGGGTACCTTCGCTGATCTTGCCCCGCCTCTTGATTTTGATAGCTTCCCTTAATTTCCTCAAAAGTGAAACATAATAGGCTCCTGTAATTGTGGTACCCTTTGCCAGGAAATCTGTCATCACTACTTCGTCCTGGTCCCAGAAGACTGTGAGCATGACCTTGCCTTCTTTAGAGGTGGTGAGTCCAAGTGCTTCCACTGCATTGATTGGGCTTTGGTCTCTGGATCATAGTGATGGACCCAGGTTTCATCCTGTGTAATCAGTCTTTTGAAAAACTTTGACTCATCTTCTTGGCACATCTCCAAATTACTCCTCGATCACTCGACGCGTTCTCGCTTCTGGAATGGTGTGAGCAACCTGGGAATCCATCTGGCAGACACCTTATGCATATGCAAGTGGTCATGAATGATAGTTTCCACAGACTCTGTACTAATCTTGACATCTTGGGCTATTTGGCGAATAGTAATGCGCCGATCTTCCAAAATGGTAGCCTCAACTTGATGGACAGATGCCTCATCAATGGCAGAAGGGGGCAGGTCTGGGAGCTGTTTTCATAAACGTTCAGCCATGTTTGCATTCACGATGCCAGCGTTTTACAAGGTCATATGATGGGGCATTATCACCATAAGTTTCTTTCATTTCATCAAAAGTCTCCTGTGGTGTGCGTCCTTTCAAATACAAAAACCGGATCACTATTCGACATTCAACAGGCTCCATTTAACACCTGACTCAGTTCAAACACATGTAAAACAGAAACCACAATTAGTTCAGAGCTGTAATTTGCCACATAACCCGTAGAGATATAAATCATTTCACATGTAAAATTTCAGCTAGATCAGACAACTTGAAGTGGGTCAGGGGCATTACTTATTGCACGCCGCTCGTATTAATTGAGTTAGTGTCTCTGAAGGTTCAAAATAACGGTAATCAATTCTAAATAGTAGGACAAATGTTCTGTGGTTTAACTTTTTGACTAGAAACATACGGACGCAAAATCTCAATTAGATGATTTGTTTTTCTATTTGTTCAACTCATATCATCCCATCATTATACTTAATACATCGAAGAGATCACAAAATGTAATGGCAATCTTATAAAATTACTGTTTTGTGTGCATGAGTGTCGCCCTTTCGATGACAAGTAGAGGAAATGCCATTAAAACCATGGAAGATAAAAACCCCCAGTAATGCAATAGAATGAGTCGCGTATAGTTAATCCCTTAGCAGGTAATTTCCTTCACATCCAATCAGTGATAAAATACGGATATTTCATTAGCAGATAAAAGAAAAAAATGTGCTATACATTGAAACCCTACGGCAGTAAAGTAAGGGCTATATTAACTAGTACGTATTTCAGGTGGTTTACATTAAGTACACGTCGAGAAAACCTGTCGGCAAACGGGAATAGATCCAGTACAGCTGGCGTGAGCGAAGCGAAGGGATCAAGGGTTAGCTCCCTTGACAAAAAATGCTAGAAACAGGTGTCGATGATACAGGCTGGAACGCCATAGAAAAGACGACATGATTTCATTTCCGTTTGATAAAAACCAGTTTTCTTTTTATGCTTCGGGTCATATACTAGTTGACCAGTTGTGTATAAATACCAAGAGCGATAGGAGCCTTCCATCATGTCTGGAAGTGACACAATGTTCAACAAGCGAGATCGGAGATGCACCGCTATACAACTCATGCTCTCTAACGATCCAAGTTATGTCAACAGGACCATTATCAGCAGCCTCAAAATGCAAATCTAGACAGTTCAACGCTTTAGGGCACAGTTCCATGAAGTTATAGTGTTTGATATGGTTTCAAGTGAGAGACACATCATGCCACCTCACATCTTCGAAGTCGGCTTGAAAGTCAACAAGAAAGTGTTCTTGAATATGCTGAAGAGTGTGGTGATCCTCTGGTGCAATCAGATGGCGGGTGGCAGACCCTGGGTGTGGCAACAGAACTCAATGCCGCCCCACAAATCAAAAAAGACCCAGGTTTGGCTTTAGAAGGAGTGCTACGACTTTGTACTCTTCTCTCATTGCCCACCCCCACCTGAACCCGCTGGACTACTTCGTTTGGTCATACGTCGAGAACATCACCAACAGGACTTCCTACAACACCAAAGCCAGCCTGATCGCCGCCATCCGCCCAGTATTCGCCGAGCTCCCACTAGCGCTTGTGGAAAAGGCATGTCGTGTCGAGGAGATAATTGAGGCTGAGGGCGGTTACATTGAATAGATGTAATTTCTACTACATAATCAAGTTACCTGAATTGATTTTTTTCAATAAACGTTTTAAAATACAGCTGTAGTTTTTTTAGGGCGACAATTTTATCGTTCCATCCTGCATTACAAAAGAAATGATCACGTGCTTAGAGGACGGGACAGTTTCGAGACAGTTCGACCAGACATGTCCAATAATCTAGGGACTAAAGTGAATATTTCCCCGAGACTGTTCGTTCGTCGACAATTTGAAGGCTAAGTAAGAAAATTAAACAAGAATGAAGTAATTTCGCCTTTCTTTTCTGATTAATTGCCGTCTCTCGCCTCATGAATAAGTTTTCCCTTCCCAATAAAATCTTTGAAATCGTAGCAAGTCTCTATTTTTTTTTCATACATGAATTTTATTCGTCTAAGTTAAACAAATGACCAACGACCACCAGACGACAAAACTACACAGGAAACGGCCCACATGGAAAAGCGACAATCAAAGAATGAAGGCCAGACCGCGCACGTATGTAAAAATAAAAAAGACTCATTTAATTTCTTCTTGATTGCTTACTAGTGAAAATGCATATGTGCACAGGTTCGCGTTCGTGTTAAATGACTTCCAATCATTGAATGTTGTTATGTTGTTATGAAAATGTTGTTATGTTGTTATGAAAATGTTGTTATGTTGTCATGAAAATGCTGTTATGTTGTTATGAAAATGTTATGTTGTTATGAAAATATTGTTATGTGTTATGTTGTTATGAGAATGTTATGTTGTTATGAAAATGTTGTTATGCCGTTATGTTATTATGAAAATGTTGTTATGTTGTTATGAAAATGTTGTTATGTTGTTATGAAAATGGCACAGTGTGAACCTTTGCCCTCGTGCACTTTTTAGGCACTTCAAGTAAAACTGACACTTTATCCTGTCACATATCTATAAATAACTTTCTAATGTAAATATTAGGCTAAGAAAGTTCTTGCAAAATTGATTTCAAATGATGTATTTTCAAATAAGTTTTCGTTATAATACCTTTACTTTATTTTATATATCATTTTAAATAGCGTTTTTCGTTCAATTTAATTGTTTAAATTACAATCGTTTTAAAACAATTTTGTTTTTTGTCAGAACGTTGAAAACAAGATGGAAAAAAAATCGCACAGTTTTCTTATTTCAATTTAAGCTAGGCCAGAAAGCTGCTGAAACAGTTCACGATATCAACGCAGATTTTGGCCCAGGAACCACTACTGAACGCATAGCACAATGGTAGTTTAAGAAATTTCGTGGCGGCGCTGAGAGTATGAAGATGATGAGCGTAGTGGTCGGCCAACGGATGTTGACAACGATCAATTAAAAGCCTTAGTCGAAGCCAATCCACGCACAACCGTCCGAGAACTTGCCTCTGAATTAGAGATAACGTATACGACGATTTCTTGAGAAAGATTGGAAAGACAAAAAACTTGATAAATGGGTGCCTTACGAATAGAACGACACACAAAAAAACGTTATCATGAAGTGTCATCTTCTCTTCTTTTACGCAACAAAAACGACCCGTTTCTCTACTGGGTTTTGACTTGTGATGAAAAGTGGATTCTTAATGACGATCGGCTCAGTGGTTAGATGCCGACGAAGCTCCACAACATTTTTCGAAGCTAGAGTTGCACCAAAAAGAAGAGTTGTAATAATGCTGATTGTTTGGTGGTCTACGACCGGTCTCCTCCATAGCAATTTTCTTTTTAATGCAGAGGAATACTGTCAACAAATGGATGAAATGAATCAGAAACTTCGACAACACCCAGCATTAGTCAACAGAAAAGGCCTAATTTTCCTTCACAATAATATCTGACCGCACATTGCTAAAACGACCCTGCAGAAATTAAACAAATTGGGCTACGAAACTCTGCCTCCTCCGTCATACTCTCCAGACCTCTCACCTACCGACTACAACCTTTTCAAGCATCTCTACAACTTTCTGGGTCATAAATGCTTCAAAAACCTAAGCGATACCGAACACGCCTTCAGCGACTTCATGGCCACCAGAACGCAAGATTTTTACGTTACTGGCATAAATACACTTGTTTTGCGTTGGCAAAAGTTTTGGTTCTGATGGTGCTTATTTCGATCAATAGATTTATGTTTAAATTGAGATATGTTCATCTGAACTTAAAAGTTGAAAACCGCAAGAACTTTCTTGTCAACCTGATAATTGAGAATTTTAATAAATTCTTTTATTTGAACGTTGTGCATTAAAATCCTGTCACTTTATGAACTTAATTTACTTCTTAATTCATAACGGCTAAGCTTGAAGTTTTAGTTTATCTAATTTCATGCCAGATTTTCGAGAGAGAATTATCTGTCTTTTGTGTCGCAGAAAGTGAGTAATTCGTTTACAAGGTCGGTGAGAGCGGGCGATTCTTTTTTTTTCTTTTATATATTGTTAGAAGTTCATACATCGTTTTCCTCGAAGTAGGAAGGGGGTAATTGGTTTTTGAAACAAGTTTAGGATGTCCTTTGTTTTCATTGACGCTGAGAAAGCATAATTCGTTTTCGTGTTCGTTAAGAGAGAGGGGGAAAGAGAGAGAGAGAGAGAGAGAGAGAGAGAGAAAGAGAGAGAGAGCGTTTCACTATTATCTTCTATCTATCTATTTATTATCATATAAAGAAACTCTGTCTGTCTATCTGTCTGTGTGTCCATTCCCTATGGACTCCTGTTTGTTTTTCTTGCAATACATTTTTTCCCTTTGACGGCCAATTTTCCGAATTTTCTAAAACGAACCTAGAAAATAAAATCTTTAATATCATACTTAAACCACCCATCTACCTTAGGTACGTGGATGACATATTTTTATAGGCACAGCCAAAAAATGAAAGAAAAAAACAAGTTGTTTTTTTTTAAACGAATTAAAATCTATTAAAATCCATTATTCTTGAGCAGCTTTTTTATTTCCAGTAAGATAAAAGCCAGAATTTTATTATATAACAAGCAGAATAGTACCGAACTTTTTCTGCTATTTGTAATAGAATTTTAAATTAAAAATTTAAAAAAAAACAAACAAACAAAAAAAAAACACTATTCGTCGCCATTTTTGTCTTGAATATTTTTTACAAAAGGTTTTTGAACCAATTAATTTTGTTGTCTTAGATTTAGGATGATTTGCTATAAGAATATGCAAAAATGTTATGTTTCGAATTTCAAATAATTTCATCTTTTATCTCACTGCATAGATTTCGCATGGTGAAATTTAAAAAAAGTTTTGAAGAAAATATGGAAGCCTTTTACAAGACAAAATAAGTTAATTTAGTCCTGTAAATTTCCATCATAAGCGATATATATATATATATATATATATATATATAAATTGTTACCTGCATACCCTCGAAGTTAAGCAACGATGAGGCTTGCCAGTAACAGATGGTTGACCATTTTGGGAATGCTAGGCACTGTATGTGTTGGAAACAACTGCTGCATCTGGTATCACGCTTGGTCGTCTTGACCCTGTCTTGTCACCCGGACCAAGTGTTTCTGGACAAGAAAGCGTGGTAGAAGCAAGTCCCCACACTTTAAACTAAGTAAAGCGCAATTCACAGCAAAAAAGAAAAGGAGAGATAATCACTGTTTGTAAACACGAATAACTGTATGTAGGCATTATGATCTTCCATAGGTGAGACAATATCACGTAACAGCAAATTACCGAAACAAATTATCGTATGTTTTGTTTTTTTAGCAAAATGCGCAATTTTTTCTTTTTTAGCATCAAGTCTTCAAAGCATTTCCTATTTAATTATTATTATTATTATTATATTATTAATTAGCAATATTGGGGTCACTAAAAAAATATTAATGTAGTTTTCAAAGATTTTGAAGCAGTATTTTTCGTAAAAATAATAAAAATATATACTTTTTTTGCTAATATGAAAGATAATAATTATTATAAAAATATTCAACGAATTTCACACTTCAAAACACAAAAGATGAAAAATTAAACATATTTAAAATTCGGATTTTCAACCTTAAAATCTTATACGTGCGCAGTTGGTTTTTGGTTGTTTGTTTTTCCTACAATCGTCATCCTCCCCACAATACTATATATCTTGCTCAGTTTCGGCTGATTTATTAAGCATATTTATAACCACAAGTAAAGAAGGGGGTTTAAAGGCAAAAACAATATATATAAATATCGATTATGAAAAAGTATACTTTTATAAAGTTCATTCTTCACTTAATAATCGGTAAACATTTCGTATTGATTGGATAATTTCTTGATTTTTGGTAGATTTTTAAAGAGAGACTCCGTCAAAAAATACTAACTTCCTCCTTTCATTTTAGCCGTTCCTATATTTTTATTAACAGGAAATTTAGATGAACTAAAAATCCAAACCACAATTAAAAATAATTCGTTGCTAAATTTCACACACGAAATAAATATAGATCACACTTTTCCCTTCTCTGATATAGAAATTAAAGCCGAAATCGATACAAAAAACCTGCCATGTAAAGAATCCTGTTTCCTCAATTATAAAAGTGAATGCCCCGATAGATATAAAATGGCAGTAGTGAAATATCTCATTTACAGAGCTAAACGTAATATATTTACTAACAAAATATTTTATAAAGCACTCTCTTTTTAGAACAAGCTATTTATCAATAACCAATACCTCTATAACTGACGACAATTAACTAAAAACTAGAAATGCCGTGTATGTTTTAAAATGTCCTACATCTCCCAAAACAACTCGTACATCGGTATGACTAGAACAAGTATTTCTCGCCGGCTAACATTTTATTTGTCTTCTCCTGACAGCTTCATCTACCAATGTTACATGATAAGGGCTGTCCCCTTTTCATGTCAGTATAAAAATAGGGAATCAGTTAAATGTAAATATGAAATAGGATAGTCAAGGATTCGAACTTGCGAAGCTATATTTGGAATTGAGAATTCCAATCATAAGTTAAAATAAACACAAATGTTATAAATGGAATGTCCAGTTAAATTGTTGATTCTGTTAAAATATTTAATAATACAATTTGGATGGAAACTATTTACATTCTAAGAAAGAAAACATAATAGAAATTTGGGTTACAGAATTAACATATAGGTTAAATTCCTTTATGAAACAAAGAGAATGGAAAATGTTATTGTAAAGTGAGTTACGTAAAATTAGGTTAGAGAAGGATTCATGCCATGGGTCTCATATACACGTGATCGGTCGTGCAATGACGTCATGAGTTATGAATTTAGTTAGATAAGTGAGAATCGGAATCAGTCAGTGGAGAGAAACAGAGAGGTTCAGATCGATCCTCCGTTAGAATCAAGGCACCCTCTAGAAGTGAGAGGCTTTTATAAATAACCATGTAACAACTTTGAATCCCTGAGATAAAATCATGTTCGACCGGTCGAAGAAGAAATAAACGTATCATCATGTGTTTTTGTATCTGCGTCGTCGTGTTGTTATTCAACAGAAAAGGTATTGTCCATTTATGTTATAAGAACCTTGATAAAATCATCATCTAAAATATGCGTCAGAGTATAAATGTTATAGAAACACCCCCGTTCACAGAACTGTCGAAAGTATAAATGTCAAACTATCAGTCTATCTATCGAGATATCAAATCTTCTCCAAAATGTACTTATATTTCCCTCTCTTTATATATACTTGTTAATGTCCACATCTCTTCTCTAACAATGTTAATATCTCTCATCTCTTCTTACAACATAAACATCTCTTACTCAACACTAATCTCTCGTAAGACTCTCACAAAGAACAATACAAATACATACGTCATCTTTTAATAAGACAGTACATAACACTAACACCTTGTCACACATGCCACCCCAAAAATATTTAGAAACATAATAATTATTAACATCGCCATTTTAGCCGTCGCCCGTTGTAATCTCCGCCTCCCAACCATTGAAGCCGTATTAATCCGTATGAAAAACCCGACCATCAATCAGGCTCAATATGAGGAGGAAGGAGCCCTTAAGTGCTTTTAATGATTTTTAACGATCTTAATCAACTTTTCAATGAATTCGTCAAACGCAATTTTTTTTATTCATCATTCGCCTGAAAACGACTCATGGAAGTCGAAAACGTTCGCGACTACGGCAAATTCCTTTTCACACTCAGAAAGAATGCTCGAACATTGACCTTCCAAAGGGAAAAATGGATTACCCCCCCCCCCAAAAAAACAAAAAACAAAAACAAACAGGAATTATTCCCGATGCTCAACGAAACACACACACACACACACACACACACACACACACACACACACACACACACACACACACACACACACACACACACACACACACACACACATATATATATTTGTATATGTATATATATATTTATATATATATATGTAAATATATATATTGCATGTATATATATATATACATATATATATATATATATATATATATATATATATATATATATATATATATATATATATATATATACATTTATATATAGAGCACTGTCGTAAATAATCTCACCCGCTACTTGATTGGCTGAAAATGCGAAGCTCGTTGTTTGTTTGTTTACGAACAGACGATTTGAGCACTATAAAGGTGGTGACGGGTGTCTATTTAAATAGACATTCCGACGAGTTATTTACGGGCGTCAATTCCACGGTCGAGTGGGAGAACCGCCGACCGTCAACACGACGGTTCTAGGTTCAATCCTTGGCTTGGGAGAGATGCTAGTCTAGCGGCACTGATGAGTTGTGATACAACGAAACAGGACTGTATGTCGATGACTACAAATATATTTATATAAAATAAAAGTTTTGGATTTTACCGTCATTGGATACTTCACCTTTTACCAGACTATCCATTCACTCTGATTAACTATTTGTTATCAAGTAAGATCTTTGACTTACTTGCAGTTTCGTCAAATACTTTTGCATGCAAAATCCGATCCCGCATTATGCTAATTACTACCCTCTGATGAGAAGGAAAGTATTTCTTCGAAACTCCGCGGATTAAGGACTATCCACTTATTAAGTTTTTCCTTTTCATATTAAATGTTTTTAACTCTTTTTCAAAGTGTTTTTTAACATATTTTATTTGCTCTTATATATTTGTATATATATGCATATATATATTTGTATATATATATATGTATATATATTTGTTTATATATATATTTGTATATATATACTTGTATATATATATTTATAGATAGATTGATAGATAGATAAAGAGAAAAGATTTTTATTAGTTTGAAGTTTAGCATTGCGTATATCAGGTAAATGGTACATCCCTTTGATCTCATTACTTATATATATATATATATATATATATATATATATATATATAGATAGATAGATAGATAGATAAAGAGAAAAAGATGGAAAAAAGAAAAGTAACAGAGCGCATATGAAAATGTCAGCAGCAGCGAAGGATGGATGGCAAGCGATTGTATTTGCAGGAGCTGTGTGCTCGAGTTTGCGTCTGAAGAAAAAGGAGAAAAAGCACCACTTGATCAGGAAGAAATAAAGTCGACGCCGAAGGAGATGGATGCGTATAGTGAAGGTGAGAATGGGCTGGCTGTGGCCAGCGTCCGGTTGGAAGAAAAAGAAACGCCTGTCATATATATATATATATATATATATATATATATATATATATGTGTGTGTGTGTGTGTGTGTGTGTGTGCGTGTGTGTGTGCGTGTGGAAATATACTTTATTTCCTTATACTATATACCAATCTTTATTTAAGAAGCTCAATGTCAGTACAGAGCAATATAATGAATGAATGACAAAAGTCTATATTCCAAAGTTCATGATGTTGCCTATCTGACAATTTATTCCTTTAATTCAGTTGACATTTACAATTCTTGACAGTATCTGTTTCGTAGCACAAAATGAATCACTTAATTAATGTATCAATTAGTGAATCTATTTTGCCCTTAACTCATCAGAAGAAATAGCAACAATCAATCCATCAAAAGGAAATAAAGTGCGCTTTGACATGATTAAAATCCGAAAATTGGAATCTCGAGTCTGTCTCGAGTTGAAATCAAGATTTCTAAATTCAAAATGGCGTAATGTAAACATATTATAAGGTATTTACAGCTTCTCTACCAATTTTCGGATTTTAATCATGTCAAGCATAAAAACTTTTTTTTTTAAATTGCTGAATTCGGCATTAAATAACCAGAAAAAGGTTGATATGCCGTAAAACACAACAACCAAACCAAACCAAACCAAACCAAACCAAACCAAACTCTCTGTGACTAACCAAGTTACACCAAAGTAAAATGAATGCAGATAGAACCAACGCCCCGGAAAGATGGAAAAATTTTAAAGACCATAAAAGTTTCCAGCTAAATGTCGTTCAGTGCGAATAATTGGTTTCGATTGTTGCAGAGAGTAGGTAAGAGTTTTAATGTAGAGAGAGAGAGAGAGAGAGAGAGAGAGAGAGAGAGAGAGAGAGAGAGAGAGAGAGAGAGAGTGAATAAAATTTGTCCTTGCTCTCATTAAGAGGAAGTGATTTGTTTTGCTTGCCGCTGAGAATGAAGAGTTCGTTGCCAGTGTCGTTGAGAGGAAATAACATATTATTACTGTCGTGGAGAGTGAGTGATTAGCTCTGTTTATTATATCTATATATCTATAAAAGTGAGAAGGTGTGTGTGTGTGTGTGTGTGTTTATGTGTGTGTGTGCGTGTGTGTGTGTGCGAATGGATAATACTCAACGAAACGAATTTTTGATCTACAGACATTTGAAATTTGGTATATAGGGTATTTTGATACGTGGAAAACATTTGAATCAATTTTCATCTGGGAAAAGGGCGCCTAAGGGGTCCAAATTATAAAAATTGGTACTTGGGTGGGGTGTCATCGGATTTTTATCTGTTTGTCAACTGTTTCACAAGTATTGAAAACACTTTTTATAGTTCGTGGCAAGCTGGTCAAATGGTTATTGTACTTGACTCACTGTCTTTTGGTCTTGGTTTCGATCTCAGCTCGAGTATTTTTTTTTTTACTTACAAGAAGTAAACTGTTCAAATGATATAAAACATGATATTCACAGTATCTTTTCGTTTATTTTTTTTAGCTTCATTTCGTTTTAAAGGATTTTAACGTTACGTTTTATACCGAGCAACGCCAGATACATCTTTTAGTATATTTATAAAAGTATTTTTTTACTTACAAGAAATAATTTGTTTAGAAAAAAAAATAATACTCGCATGCACATGTCTAAGTGTCTGTATGAATTAAATGTAATATTTATGCGTATTTTACAACCTGGCAAAAAAATTACCTTGGATTTATTTTATGTAATGTAGATTCTGTTGCACTTTTAAAAAAATCATTGAAAATTTTATATCTATATCATTAATTGCTAGATGAAATATAATGTTTTTAAAGTGCACCAAAATGTACATTACATAAAATAAATCCAAGATAAATTTTTGATTCAATTTAAATTAAATTTTTATACCTTACGTTGTAAAACTTATAAAAGTGCACTTTGAAGATAAATAAATTTTAAATTGAATCTTGTACCTTTATTTTTAAAGCATATAGTAAAAACATTTTGTTTAATAATTTTCATGCCTTGGATGAAATGCTTTTCTAACTTGTATCTTATCTTTTTAAGATTATATTTTAAAACTCTCCTCTCTGTTTCAATTTGTATTTCTTCTCCCACCTCAACTCATTTTTCGCAACCCCCTCATTGTAATACAGGTTTAAATAATGAGAAAATCTAAATTAAAAAAAAAAGACTTTAAAATAACTTTTTCAGATTACATTTTTTTACATTTCTTTAAGAATAGAAAATCTTTAAAATTTAATAAGGAACATATTTCATATAGGTTTCATTAACAAATATTCAGTTCGGACGGAAAAAAAAAGAGATGAAAATTTGAAAAGGACTGTATAACTGGTTACGGCCAATAGTAGTCCTCGCCGGCGAAAGTCTTTGTTATTGTTATTCTATTATTATTATTATTATTATTATTATTATTATTATTATTATTATTTAAAACATTTTGTGTCCTGCTCTTTCGTGCGAGGACTAATATATCTATATATCTATAAAAGTGAAAGTGTCTGTGTGTGTGTGTGTCTGTGCACATTTCCCTGGGTAATAACTCCCAATTTTTAGTCTGAAGACTCGAAATTTGATATGCAGGGTACTGAGATTTAGGAAAATCGATGTGATCGGTTTTTGGCCAGAAATTTGGCGATTAAGGAATCAAAGTTCAACGATTCGACGATTGAGAACTCTACCAAACTCCTCCGAAAATTTTGTGTCTACACACTTCAAATGTTAGATATAGGTTCATTTGACACAGATCTGACTTAATAACTTGATTTGAGCCAAAGACAATAAAAGTTAATGCGTCATAATAGGGATCAAAGTTAAAATACATTGATCGCTTTTTTTTTTGGCTCAACATACACCTCCAAATACCCGGGCAACGCTAGAAACCCATGCTAGTATATCTATAAAAGTGAAAGTGTCTGTCTGTCTGTGTATCTGTGTATGTGTGTGTCTGTGTGTGTACATTTCCCTACGCAATAACTCTGTCAATTTGTAGTCTACAGACTCGAAATTTGATATACAGGGTACTGAGATTTGGGAAAATCGATGTGATCTATTTTCCGCCAGAAATTTGGCGATTAAGGGGTCAAAGTTCAACGATTAGACGTTTGAGAACTCTAACAAACTCCTCCAACAATTTGGGGTCTAAACACTTGAAATTATAGATATAGGTTCCTTGGACATAGATCTGACTTAATAACTTGATTTGAGCCCAAAACAACAATTTTAAGGGGTCATAATAGGGGACAAAATTACAAAAATTAACCACTTTTCTTTTGCTCAATATACATCTCCAAATACGCGGATAACGCCGGGCACCAATGCTAGTATATCTATAAAGGTGAACGCGCGTGTGTGTGTGTGTGTGTGTGTGTGTGTGTGTGTGTGTCTGTGTATCTGTGTACATTGCACTACGCAATAACTCTGTCAATTTTTAGTCTACAGACTCGAAATTTGATATACAGGGTACTGAGATTTGGGAAAATTGATGTGATTGATTTTCCGCCAAAAATTTTGCGATCCAGGGGTCAAAGTTCAACGATTAGACCTTTGAGAACTCTACCAAACTCCGACAATTTTCGGTCTAAACACTTGAAATTTTAGATATTGGTTCATTGGATATGGATCTAACTTAATAACTTGATTTGAGCCCAAAACATTAAATTTTAAGGGGTAGCATTAGGGTTCAAAGATAAAATTGACCACTTTTTTGCCGAGCAACGCCGGGCACCCATGCTAGTATATATATATATATATATATATATATATATATATACCAAAATGACCCAAGATAGTAAAACTAAAGTGTATTATAAATATTAAAGAATTAATATTTATAAAGTAATTTCAACCAGATGTAAAAGCTCGCTAAAACCAAATAGGAGATAGAGCTTATAATAAGAGCAAACAGTTAACAAAACATGCTAAAAAACACTTTGAAAAAGAGTTATAAACATATTTAATCTGAATAGAAAACACTTAATAAGTGGATAGTCCTTAATCAGCAAAGTTTCGAAAAAATACTTTCCTTCTCACTAGAGGGTAGGAATTAGCAAAATGTGGGATCGGATTTTGCATACAAAAGTATTTGATGAAACTGCATGTAAGTCAAAGATCTTACTTGATAAAAAAAAAGTGAAGCAGAGGGAATGTGGTGAAGAAAAAGGTGAAAAGGTGATTTAAAGTGAATGGATAGTCCGGTAAAAGGTAAATTATCCAATGTCATTGGATTTCACCAGACTTTTCAAATAAGATGGCCTCAGACACCTGGCGACTCCACCATATTCCACCTGCTTCACTTTTTGTTATCAAATAAGATATTTGACTTACTTGCACTTGGTTCTCTCTAATTATCTTCGGTTACACAAAGTTCTCTCTAGTTATCCTCGGTTACACTAGGTTCTCTCTATTTATCTTTGGTTACAGTAGGTTCTCTTTAGTTATCTTCGGTTACACTAGGTTCCCTCTAGTTATCTTCGGTTACACTAGGTTCTCTCTAGTTATCTTCGGTTACACTAGGTTCTCTTTACTTTTCGGTTACACTAGGTTCTCTTTAGTTATCTTCGGTTACACTAGGTTCTCTCTAGTTATCTTCGGTTACACTAGGTTCTCTCTAGTTATCTTCGGTTACACTAGGTGCTCTCTACTTTTCGGTTACACTAGGTTCTCTTTAGTTATCTTCGGTTACACTAGGTTCTCTCTATTTATCTTCGGTTACACTAGGTTCTCTCTATTTATCTTCGGTTACACTAGGTTCTCTCTACTTTTCGGTTACACTAGGTTCTGTCTACTTATCTTCGGTTACACTGGGTTCTCTCTAGTTATCTTCGGTTACACTAGGTTCTCTTTAGTTATCTTCGGTTACACTAGGTTCTCTCTAGTTATCTTCGGTTACACTACGTTCTCTCTAGTTATCTTTGGTTACACTAGGTTCTCTTTAGTTATTTTCGGTTACACTAGGTTCCCTCTAGTTATCTTCGGTTACACTAGGTTCTCTTTAGTTATCTTCGGTTACACTAGGTCCTCTTTAGCTATTTTCGGTTAAACTAGGTTCTCTTTAGTTATCTTCAGATACACTAGGTTCTCTTTAGTTATCTTCGGTTACACTATGTTCCCTCTAGTTATCTTCGGTTACACTAGGTTCTCTCTAGTTATCTTGGGTTACACTAGGTTCTCTCTAATTATCTTCGGTTACACTAGGTTCTCTTTAGTTATCTTCGGTTACACTAGGTTCTTTCTATTTATCTTCGGTTACACTTGCTTCTCTTTAGTAATCTTCGGTTACACTAGGTCCCTTTAGTTATCTTCGGTTACGCTAGGTTCTCTCTAGTTATCTTCGGTTACACTAGGTTCTCTCTATTTATCTTCGGTTACACTAGGTTTTCTCTATTTATCTTTGGTTACACTAGGTTCTCTTTAGTTATCTTCGGTTACACTAGGTCCCTCTAGTTATCTTCGGTTACACGAGGTTCTCTTTAGTTATCTTCGGTTACACTAGGCTCTCTCTATTTATCTTCGGTAACACTAGGTTCTCTCTATTTATCTTCGATTACACGAGGTTCTGTCTACTTATCTTCGGTTACACTAGGTTCTCTTTAGTTATCTTCGGTTACACTAGCTCCCTCTAGTTATCTTCGGTTTTACTAGGTTTTCTCAGGTTATCTTCGGTTACACTAGGTTCCCTCTGGTTATCTTCGGTTATATTAGGTTCTCTTTAGTTATCTTCGGTTGCACTAGATTCTGTCTACTTATCTTCGGTTACACTAGGTTCTCTCCAGTTATCTTCGGTTACACTAGGTTCTCTCTATTTATCTTTGGTTACACTTGCTTCTCTTTAGTTATCTTCGGTTACACTAGGTCCCTCTAGTTATCTTCGGTTACACTAGGTTCTCTTTAGTTATCTTCGGTTACACTAAGTTATCTTTAGTTATCTTCGGTTACACTAGGTTACCTTTAGTAATTTTCGGGTTACACTAGGTTCTCTTTAGTCATCTTCGGTTACACTTGGTTCTCTTTTGTTATCTTCGGTTGCACTAGGTTCTGTCTACTTATCTTCGGTTACACTAGGTCCCTCTAGTTATCTTCGGTTACACTAGGTTCTCTTTAGTTATCTTCGGTTACACTAGGTTCTCTTTAGTTATCTTCGGTTGCACTAGGTTCTCTCTAGTTATCTTCGGTTACACTAGGTCTTCTTTACTTATCTTCGATTACGCTAGGTTCTCTTTTGTTATCTTCCGTTACACTAGGTTCTCTCTAGTAGTTGTTAAAATGTTTTGAGTTCTAATCAGGGTATGACCACAATGATTTCGACGATCTTAATTATAACTTACGATTAAGACAGTCAACCAATCAGAAGCCTCCAAATTTATTATAAAAAATATCGAATTTTGGATTGTGGAGCAATTTATCAAATTTTAAGACGCAGAATAAAGCTAAGCACGGTCCTATACATAAAGGTCGGGAGGTCGGGAATTTTGTCGATTTAACATTGGTTTAACGTTGGTTTTTAGAAAGTCCAAAATTTGACACCAGTGAGTTAGGGAACAATCGACTGATTTTAAACATGAGCGGCGCATCAAAACACAACATACCGAAACACGTTATGTGTGGTCGTGACCTGTTAATAAAAATAAGGTATCATATAAATATTTTCTCCACAAATTATAATTTTCCATTTTAAATGGGTCAATCTGCGACACCATTAAATGGATGGATGACAAGGAAAGCTTTTTTTTTTTCTCACCAAAGGAATGCTAAACATGTCACGGATAATAGCAAACATGTGGCAATGCTAAGCAAACACCGTTGAGTTGCCCCCCTCCTTATTATAAGAAAAGCTAGAAAATGAAAAAGTATGTTTAAGAAAAGAAGTTCAGAAATATGAGCGTATAATACAAAGATTTTGTTGTGAAGCCAGAGACAGATTTATTAATTTAGAGTTTTACGAATCTATCTATTTATCTATCTATCTATCTATCTATCTATCTATCTCTCTCTCTCTCTCTCTCTCTATATATATATATATATATATATATATAATATAAAGCTGAATGTCTGTGTGTGTGCGTGTGTGTGTCTGGTCACGAATAGGCTCCTATATGGTTGACTATTTTAAAAAAAAATGATTACATATAATGATAGAAGATGTATCGAGACACAGGAATGGGTACGTTTGATCCTGCAGAACGGTGGTTCATAAAAATTGTGGGGTCTGCGTTCGCGCCTGATCCACAAAGTATGGAAATAAAAAATTAAAAAATTAAAAAAAAAAAAAACGTTTACAAGTGTTATGATATAGATGTACATAGGAATATTTTGATACGTATGTTTTAACTTAAATAGGTATGGTATAATAAAATTGTGGGGTCTGCGTTCGCGCCTGTCCTCCATAGAATGGAGATAGGCACAAACTTTAATAAAGACTTTTCATATCTATCTGCGTAAGTATACTTTGATAACCATGTTTCAGTTTGAAGAAATATGGTATGATAAAATTATGGGGGTGTTTGTTCGCGCCTGACCTCCATAGAATGTAAATATGTCACAAAGTTTAACAAGGGTTTTTAATATAGATCCACAGAATATTATGATAAGTGTTTCAGTGTGAACAGGTATGGTATAATAAATTATGGGGTTTATCTATTTTATTTTTACTTTCATCATATTTTGCTTTGGTTTTGATACCCCCGAATTCGAAGCTATCTCTTTACAACCCTTCCTTTTCATAACCTATCATACTTTCATAAATCAGAGTCCATTTTCTGTAGGCTGTTTTTGAACCCAGCCAACTACGGGTACTTTTGCTAGTATATATATATATATATATATATATATATATATATATATATATATATATATGAATATAATGTCAACTAAAAGGAATAAATTATAAGATGGTCAACATCATGAACTTTGGAATATAGTCTTTTGTCATTTAATCACTATATTGCTCTGTAATTACATTGAGCTTCTTAAATAAGGATTGGTGTGTATTATAAACACACACACACACACACACACACACACACACACACATATATATTCATAGATGACACGATAAACAATTCAAATAGAATAACATATAACAGAAAAATTTTAAATATATACAATTTCTCCTTTTTTCTTCTTTTCCCCTTTCTTGTTCTTTTTCCCTTTCTTTTTCTTTTCTTTCGGTTTCTTTAGCGTCCTAAACATTAAGCAGACACATTTTAAAATCTTATTATGTGAATTTTTGGGTTGTCCAAAAAACGAGATTTAAACGAGACTTGTAATTTATGTGCTTGTTTCCAATTCCTGTTATAAAGTATTTGAATATCGGCTGAAGAGAGCTTGATATGTGTATCTAAGGTGGTCCCCTATTATCAGATTTGAAACCGACGGTACTGATGACATATCTCATCTAAACTTTCTCTAAATAATAGGCTCTTATTTTCGGAATTTTTTTTCTCATGATAGAGAACTCTACCGAAATTCTTTTTTCCAAAAAATATAACTAAGTATATATATATATATATATATATATATATATATATATATATATATATATATACACTCCTATATTTTTTGTTTATTGATATTCATATTAAAAACGTCTCTTTCTATTTAGTTTTAAAAAATACAACCTTGTTATATATGGATCGTTGAATTGCATGTATCTGCAAAAAATCTAGCTAATTTGCATATTCTTTTAAAAATTCATTTTAATGAATCTCCTATTAGGTTTTTGTTTTTTTTATGGGATAATCATCTTTAGTTCACTATTACGTGTAATTATATCCATGCAGATATTCTACATGATTTATACTTGTGTATGGCATGCTGGTCTTCTCAGGAACATCAGATCTTACGGTATCACTAGACGAATACTTAGCATAATTAAATCCTTCTTAAATAAGAGAAGAATCCAGGTTAGCCTCGACAATCTAAACAATATGAAATAAATGCAGGAGTACCTCAGGGGTCTATGCTTGGGCCTTTATTGTTCCTAATATTCATAAATGACCTCCCTGATAAAATTAGTTTTAAGATGGATATATTTGCTGATGACACCACGCTCTGTAACAGGCATGAGGGGGAAACAAATGAACACATACATAAGGAAATGGCAGAAACATTAGGGGAAGACCTCCAATCTGTAGTGGAATGGGGTTAAAAAAAATGGATGGTCACATTCAATGTTTCAAGACTAATATAGTACCGATTTCAAAAGTTGAAAAAAAAACAAACAAAAAAAACCTTGAGTGTCATCAACTAGAATCGAAACCAAAACACTTAGCTCTCCAGCCGCATTCCATACCATTTGATCTATGGACAGATAGATAAGAAAGAAGGCAATGGCCGAAATACTAGAGGAAGACCACCAATCTGTAGTGCAATGGGGTTATAAAAATGGATGGTAACGTTCAATGCTGCCAAGACTAAGCTTGTTTCCTTTAATAATTACAAGAAACCTTCTCAACCACCTATAGCTATGGCTAAAGATAAATTACCCGAAAGTACTTCTTTCAAACTCCTCGGCTTGACGTTCACAGGAAACATGAGCTGGAACAGATGCATTGAGAACATTGCAAAGGCCGCTGCGAAGAAGGTGGGCTCTCTATACCGTGCTAGAAAGCTATTTACACCTGCAAGTATCCCGTACTTCTACAAGGCCACTATTCGCCCATGTATGGAGCATTGTTGTCACATTTGGGTTGGTGCATCTTCTACTAGTCTCTCGCTTCTGGAAAGGGTTCAAAAGAGAGTTGTCAACCTGATAGGTCCTGAACTCTCATCAAAGCTTCAACCTCTGTCTCATCGACGAAATGTTGCATCCTTCTGCTTGTTCTATAAGTATTTTAATGGAGAGTGTTCCGACGAACTACAATCCCTTGTACCCCTTTGACGTAACTGCCCCCGACAAACCCGACAAGCAGAAATATCCCACCCCTACCAGTAGAGATCCGTAGATGTAAGAAAGCCTTTTACTCTAATAGTTTATTCCCCAGAACTGATAGACTTTGGAACTCCCTTCCGGGTTCCTGTTTTCCCACTGTACTGACATGCAGAAGTTCAAGTGTAATGTGAACAGACATCTTGCTGCTCAACTCCTTACATAGTAGACCTGCAACTTACGTTCCCGACAGTAGCTCCCTGCATCAGTTTTTTTTAGTCTACAGGCATGAAACTTAATATATAGTGTATTGGAATCCATGTGAAACTTTATATTTTGGTCTTAGCCGGAGAAATGGCTGCAAAATTGTGAAAATTAAAGAAATGAAATTTGCCAGGTGAAGGTCGAACGACGGCATTACGAAAATGCATGCGTGACATAATAGCTATTCGTTCATGTTTTAATTTTTTTAACTTTGAAATCTTCATAACTAAGGCATTAACGTCATAGGAAACAAGTAAATCTAAACATTTTGGTTTCGATTCTTGTGGTAGCGCACGAGTAATTTAAAAAAAAAACTTTTTAAATCATTACTATATATTGGGCCCAATATAATATAATAAATACGAAATATGCATTAATCAAAATATCATATTTAAGCGTATTTTACGACCGGGCACTGCCGAGCAGACTGCTAGTATATATATATATATATATATATATATATATATATATATATATATATATATGTTAGTGATGGGGCGATTCCAATATTTTTCTCGATTCCGGTATATTTACAGATTCTTTACTAAACTCCCGATTCCGATACAATTACCGGTTCCGATTCTTTAAAAATCACTAAATATTTAACTATGAAGTTGTTATTTTATCTCATTTATCGTAAAAACACATGTTAGATGTGCTTATATTTCTCAAACGTTAAAATAAACTTGCAGGCTGGGGGTAATCTACCGATTTTGGTTTTGCTGCCAGTGTGAAAGCAATCAATAATTATTATTTCATTATTACTACCAGTTGTGGAAGAGTTTGTTTTAAACAAAATGAAATTAAAAAAGATAATTAAAGGAATCGTTTTTGGCATCGGAAAATAGACGGAAATCTTTCCAATTCCGATACTCCAAAAAGTTCAGATTCTTCCACTCCCCTATTCTGAGTTCGATTAATTGTCCTAATGATATATATATATATATATATATATATATATATATATATATATATATATATATATATGCACTTAAGAATAAGTTTATTTAACAATCAGTCTATAAGTATTATCCCATCTAAATAAGAATTGCTCGATATGCAAGATAGAGCAAATAAAATTAATTGTAGTGATTCAATGAATTTCAAAAAACTCTTATTGAAATGAAGTGTTTGAGTTTCATATCAAAGATTTTTATTATTCTAAGCAAGACAAAGAATATTTTAGAAATTTAATCTACTTAACCTAGAGGGTTTCGCTGTCTACTATCTCATATGAGGAGAGAAAACACTGACTTTAGCAAATAGGGTACATACTTTTATAAATATTTGTCACCGAGCAAATTAGGCACAAGGCCGATTTTTAATGTGAGGAGTGAAGGGGAAATGGGGACCAACTCCCCGGGGAGTAGGGGAGCTGAATAGTGATAATTGGTATGAAGGGTTACCCCTATATTTACCAAGGTCTTATATGTGGGGTTGGTATTTATTTGCTCCTCCACCGAGCAAATTAGGCACAAGGCCGATTTTTAATGTGAGGAGGGAAGGGGAAATGGAGACCAACTCCCCGGGGAGTGGGGGAGCTGGATAGTGACAGTTGGTATGAAGGGTTGCCTCTACATTGACCAAGGTCTTATATGTGTGGTTGCCCCCACATATGGTTTTTGCAGTATTTGCCGTAACAGATACTACACTTTGAGATATTCAATTTTTTATTCACAGGAAAAAAAAATACAATTGGGAAAATGACCAAAAAACTTAGGCACAAGGCCATGGCCAAAAGCCCAAGAAAAACTTAAAAAGCTAAGAACAGCATCTATTAACAACAGACCTTTGATCGTAACCAAAAAGGCCAAGCCCAAAAGTGTTACGGACAGACCGACCGACGGACCGACGGAGTGACTTATAGAGTCGCTTGCACGCGACTAAAAAAATAAATAAATAAAAATAAAAACAAGAAGAAATTATTTTATCCAAATAAGAGAAATTCAGAGATAAATATAAAAATAAATCTTTTAAAAATTAATTAATTTAAAGCCTTAGCAGCTTCTCGCCTTAAAATGATAACTTTTAAAATTGTGCGTTGATATTGTTGTCAGCGATTAACGTTAAAAGTATGGAGCATCGACTTTGCCGTAATATTATGTTATTTCGGAGAAAATGATAATGACATACAGGGTGAAACAATAAAATTATCACTCTGGAAAAGGCGACATGATTCCATTTCCGCTTGATGAAAACCGGCTTTATTTTTTCGTTGCAGGCCATCTACTAGTCGACTAGCTGTGTATAAATATAAGCCTTCTATCATGTATGCAAGTGATACAATGTTCAACGAGCGAGCTCTGAGATGCGCCGCTGTACAACTCATGCTCTCTATCGATCCAAGTTATGACAACAAGACCATTGCCAGCACCTTCAAAATGCATCGCTGGATTGCCACGAATAACAGGGACGTGTCCAGAGTGATGAAAACAAAGTTTACGGACACGGTTATGGTTCTTTGGTTTGGTTTCAAGTGAGGGCCACATCATGCCACCTCACATCTTCGAAGTCGGCTTGAAAGATAATACGAAAGTGTATCTAGATGTACTGGAAGAGTGTGATGACCCTCTGGTGCAATCAGATGGACGCTGGCAGACCCAGGGTGTGGCAACAGGACTCGGCTCCGGCCCACATGTGTGAAAAGACTCAGGCTTGACTTAAGAAGAGGTGTTACGACTTTGTTCCCTTTTCTCATTTCCCCGACCTAAAACCCCTAGACTACTTCGTTTGGTCATACGTCGAGAACATCACCAACATGACCTCCGACAACATCAAAGCCAGCCTGATCGTTGCTAACTGCAGAGTATTCGCCGAGATCCCACTGGCGCTTGTGAAAAAGGCATGCTCCCAGTTCTGAACCCGTATTGAGGCGGTGATTGAGGTTAAAAGTGGCTACATTGAATAGATGTCAGCTCTACTACATAATTAAGTTACCTGAATTGATTTTTTTCAATAAAAGTTTTAAAATAAATCTGTACTGTTATTTTCTTTATCATGTTTTTGTAGTTAAATTAAATATAAGCCAGAAAGCTACAAAATTCGGTTTCTGTATTTAAAGGAATTATATATTTTTGATTTCTGGAAGTGTGTATTCATTCGTTGCTTAGTATCATTCAGTGGAGATAACCTGGATATAATCAAGAGGGGTTCAAAATACCCTACTATTAGAAAGTTAGCCAAATTTGAAACAAAGTGTATTCAAGAAGAGCTACATTAAGGTTATAACATTAATACTTTTAAATAATAAAGGGAAATATGTATGGAGAAAAATCTGGTCGCCATTGGTGAATGAAAGAAACACAGTTCTGAAGTAAAACATATTTTGCAAAAACCGCATTTGGAAAATATTTCATTATTTTGCCGAATTTTTTGTTCTTATTTTGCCTGAACCTTACAATGAACGGAGTTCAAAATTTAAATGTAATGTGAACAGAGATCTCGCTGCTCAACGATCCCAAACGTTTCAAGTGATAATATCCCTTGTTTGGGGTGAAATTAAAAAATAAAAAACGCTTTAAAATTTTTAATGCATTTAGAGTTTCTTGAAGGTTTTTATTCATGATCAGTTGTAACTTTATTAATGCACTCACACATAAAGTTATTTATATTTTGTCTGTCTCAAACCAAAGAAAACATTGCTCGGAATGTCCTCCCTACTATTAAGCTAGTCACGTATTAGTTTTCTAGGTCACAAGGAAGTTTGCAAGAAGATGGCGTCCAAATATCTTGGGGAGAAAAAACTCTAAAAATAAGGCAACTCCGCGTCGTATTTCTTAGCTGCAGTGGTACATCCCAGGAGACCAAGAGCGGATATTTCGCGATCTGCTGTTTCCTTCAAATATATATACAATGCATAGCTTTATATGTATTTTACGTCTAGCCTGTAAATTTTGTACAATTTATTCTACGGAATAACGTAAGGGCCATAATCAACTAATTGACAGATTGCAAGATGACTGAATTTCAAAGCTTAGTGACATGAGATAATAATTTTGTTCTTATTTTTGTTCTTGTTTTTCATTTTTCTTCTTTTTTTCTTTTTCTTCTTATTCTGTTGCTGCTGCTGCTGCTGCTACTACTACTACTACTACTACTACTACTACTACTACTACTACTACTACTAAGGCTTAGTATTTCTTCATTTTGCGTTTTTCATTTTGTATTGCTTGGAGTGGAAGAAATATGTAATTGACGAAGGATATTTCATTTTCAATCATGAAAAAATATTACGAAAGTACATTCTAATTATTTTCTTTTGATTGCTCTAAAAAATTTTAAAAAGAGAAATAAACATTTTATTACACCGGATGTTTATAGTGATAAGGATTGAACCTTCAACCCACAGGAGATTGTCAATCAAAAACTGATTGTTAATCAACCTCATTAACTGTTATGCCGAGAGTTTGCCATAAAGATTCCCAAGTTCGAAGGTCGAAGATCACATCGGTCGAAACGTCTTAGAAATAACAATAAAAATGAGAATAGTAGTCCGAATAGCACAAATGATCAATAATTCTTAACAAAACGTTCGCCTTTTTTTTTTTTAGAAAAATCATAAACGAAGCACATTGCCACTATTATTTCGCAACCATGCATATAGAGATGCTCTAGTAGGGAGTTGAGCAGCTAGATATTTGTTCACATTACATTTAAACTTCTGCATGTGGCCACAATCGGGGAACCAGGACACAGTGGGAGAATTAAAAAAAATCTAGCCGTTTGAGGGAAGAAGCTATCAGAGTAGTAGGCTTTTCGATACCAGGAGACCTCTACAATGAAGGGGTGGGACTTTGCTGCTTATCACGTTAAGCGAAAATATTTACACCGAGGTGTAATGTTGTCGAGAAGGTAGGTGCATAACGAGCGTATATGTGTGCCTTGTATTTGTTAGGTTGGTGCAAAAATAATGTCGTTTTTGATGTATATATATCTGATAAAAAAACGACATTATTTTTGCACCGACCTAATATATGTACGGGTGTATATATGCGCGTTGTCTTTAATGAGTCTCTAATACTTTATAATTGTTAAACGTTCTAGTATGTGCGTCGTCTAATGTATTCTCTATTGTGTGTTGATGTGTGTATATATATAGTAACAGTTTATAGATATCGTTGTCGGTTGGAGCACCAGCAAAAACATATCCCAAATCTTCCTTCCATGCGTCATGAGATAAAGTGCTTTTCCTTGAAAGTGAAAACGCTCAGGCGGGAATTACATTTTAATATAACCATTTATTCTTTTGCTTGGTTCCTTTTCAGAGTTGGTACGCTTTGTATAAGGTTGCATTTTTTTTTTTGTTAAAACTGGTTGCACGATTCGAACCTCGGAATCTACACTCTTATATAAAAGTCACTTTGTGTGTGTGTGTGTATGTGTATGTGAGTTCCCTGCTTATAAGTTCCGAAACGGCTGAGCCTATCTTTTGAAAATTTCGTACAAAGGTAATTTATATGTCTGGCAGTGTTCTTAGATATGTTTTGTACAGTAATTCACCCGATAAGCATTGAAAATCGAAAAAACACAATCTTAAAAAATAGTGTTTTCTCTCTTATAAAACAAAAAAAAATTTACAGGTGAATATTTACATCTGCCAAGGGAAATAGTAAAATCTCAGTAAATCATTTCTTTTAAAAAAAGAAAAAAAAACAACAGATTTATTGTCATCTGGAGATATAGCTCAATGGTAAAGCATTCGATTACAGAGCGATTCGAGATATAGCTGTGGTAAAACATTCGATTACAGATCGAATTATCCACTATTTATCCCTAGTGTACCTGACTATTATATTCTATTTTTTTTTATTAATGAGTCCAATTTACGATAAAAGAAGAAGTAAAATTTAAAATCGACGCAAATCATTACTGAATTTGCATATGTTAAAACTAAATATTAATCAGAAGTGCCTTTTCCAGGGCATTCATAGTCAAGCCAAAATATCAGCTCATGGTAATAAATACAGACGGAATTTGATGAATTTGATGAATGCCATTATCATTATTATTTCTCATAATATATGATAATCAATAAAGGATCGATTCTATAATGATACATACGCAATTAGCATGAATTAAAATATCATATTTAAGCGTATTGTACGACGGGGAAACGCATGGCGCCCAGCTAGTACAAGATAACTTTTGAAACGGAACTTTTTTATTACTATTCAATTTTCACACCAAACAAGTCACAGTGCCATTTTGAAGTAAGGGCCTACTATCTAGGACATAAGTTGCAGGGATATTATGAAGGGAGTTGGGCAGCAAGATGTCTGTTCACATTACACTTGAACTTCTCCATGTCGGTACAGTTTGGAGAGCAAAATCCGGAAGGGAGTTCCAAAGTTTAGCAGTTTTGAGGAAGAAACTATTAGAGTAGAAGGTTTCCTTACATCTAGGCATCTCTACTGCGTAGGGGTGAGATTTTGCTGCTTGTCGGGTTTGTCGGGGTTATTTACGTCGAAAGGGTACAAGCGTTTGTAGTTCGTCAGAGCATTCATCATTAAAATACTTGTAGAACAGACAGAGAGATGCAACATTTCGTCGGTGGGACAGAGGCTGAAACTTAGATGACGCTACCACTGATTTATTCATTTATTCTGTCAGGTTATGGTTGAGTACCTAGCAGAGATTTACATTATGTAAGATTCGATTAAAGGGATTATCCATCAAGTATAACGGATCAATAAAATTTGTAAGATGAAAAATAGACACAAAAAAAAAAACTTAAAAGACAGAAAAAACCCCTAAAAACTTACCAACGGCTCCAAGTCGCAGATAAAAGCTTCCGTTTGGGTTGTGCGGTCCTGAGTCTGTTGTGATTTTCCGCCGATACCAACTGTCCGTCCGCTCGACATCGTCCTTGTCCGATCGGCTCGTGAAGGACCACGACTGGATAAAAGAACGCGACCATTGCCGATTGAGGGCGGACTTGAAACTGGCGGTTTTCTTGTTTCGTCTCAACAGGAACGTGTACACGTACAGAATAAACAAACTGCTGCACGTGAACAAGTAGATGTAAAAAGCCTAGTTTGAAAAAAAAAATCAAATAAATCGGTTATTTTATTGTATAACTAGCGTAAAATACGCTTAAATATGTTATTTTAATTCGTCCAGATTTCGTATATATTATTATAGAGTCGTGATTTTAAAAGTAAAAAACAAAAGATCACATAGAATCGAAACTGTAGCATTCAAAGCTGGTGACGTTACCACTGTACCAACGTGACACGCATACAGACTGATTATAAATCCAAAATTAAACATATACTAAGATGAATGTACAAAATGTATAATAGTTTTTTCAATTTTGACCCATTTTTACCCTTTGATTTCCAGAAATGAGAGATCCTCCATCTTCTTGGTGATGTTTTAAGCAAAGTGGACACATTCAAGACCTCATCCTAAGAGGGGAGAGGGACACACAGTGCAGTTAGGTGTAATAAGACAATCCATCTATCGGTATATCAATCTTTCCGACTGTCTGTCTCTGTCATTCTCACACAAAGGTAACACACTACTTTGAAACAATTTTCTTTCTTTGATGTTTTATGCGACTTTTTATTTCTAATTAAAAAAAAAACTTAAGCATCAGTAAGTACCACTTTATCAACTAAGCTTCAACCCCTGTCCCATCGCCGCAATGTTGCATCTCTGTGCCTGCTTTACAAATGTTATAATGGAATGTGCTATGATGATCTCGTTGCTCTTGTACCCCCTCAACGTACATATCCCCGAGAAAACCGCTTAGAAACAAAATCTCACCCCTTCACTGTTAAGGTCTCTAAATGCTAGAAAGGTTTCTACTCTAATAGTTTCTTTCCTCGAACAGCTAGATTTCGGAATTCCCTTCCTGCTACCTGCTTCTCTGACTGTACTGATAGGCAAAAGTTTAAATGTAACATAAACTAACATCTTGTCAATCTTTCCTAGGCATGGTCCCAAATAGTAGGCCCTTACTTTGTTGTGTTATATGCCTTGTTAGGAGTGAACGTAAGTAAAATAAAAAAAATCAGCGGTCGAGTGATTGTATCCAAGAAAACTGTCCTCGACGACGACGACGACGACGACGACAATAAGGGTGTATAATGCTTTATACCTAGCTACGAATAACCGAAACTGATATAATAGGTATTGTGTTTTGGTATAAAATCACAAAATGGATTTACATGTCCCAAGACAAGTAAAAACAAACAAACAAACAAACAAACAAAAGATCTAGCATAACAAATAGACGTCTAGAATGTAATGACATTGTTTTTTTTAGGTGTTTTGTTTTACGGCATCTCAACCCGTTTTAGGTTAGAAAAAATGTTTTATGCTTCAAGTTCTTTGCATCTTCAAATATGTATTCATCGTGTTTGGCTTTGTTGCTTTGTAGAAGTAAATTATTGTTTTTGTTTTTGACTTTGCAGAACATGATTGAGTTTTTGCAAAGGGATGGGACAAAACAATAAGATCAATGTTTGGTGCATTTTAAGCTACGATTCCTTAGAATAAAAATAATAAAAAAAGAAAAAGAAATATATTTACATCGAAAAAATGTGGCGTTTCCATTTCTGCAAACGTCTCCGATATTGGTATGACGGCTCCTAAAACCACAATCACCAGACCATATATTCCACTCAGGAAAGTAAAAAAGCAGTCCCTGTCAAAATAAATAAATAAATAAACATAAAAATAATTTAAAAAAAATAACAAAAAAACAAAAACAAACAAACAAACAAAATAAAACAAGTACACGATGAAAAATGGCGATCAAAAATAAATCCGATACATAAAATCGTTATTAAAATTTACAACCCTTACTTCAATTCAACCACACTTAGTACAACAAAACTCCAGTCGATGCCGGACTTAACCGTCAAGTTCCCAACATGAATGGTCAACAGTCTTTGTTTTAAAGTCGTTCGATGATATGTGGAGAACCTTGATAATTGTCTCATCAGTAGATGATGTGATACTGCATGATATTCACACTCTTCGGATCTTTTATCTGTTGGGATATAGTCAAGATAATATCTATCAAAACAATATTCAGACTATTACCGAACTGAAGAAGGTTATCATAAGCAAGAACCACTGTAGTGTCAATACTGAAAGTCGAATGAACTTTAATTCTCACATTTTGTGTTTAGTTAACCTATTTTTGCATATTTTAATCCTGCTATTGTATATTATAGGCCCTGACCTGACATCTAAGCCTCAGCCTCTGTCTCATCGACGAAATGTTGCATTCCTCTGCCTGTTCTACAAGTATTTTAATGGTGAATGCTTTAACAAACTGCAAGCACTTGTGCTCCCACGACGTGTACACCCTCGACATACCCGACAGGCTGCAAAATCCCACTCCCACACTGTAGAGATCCCTAGATGTAAAAGATCTTTCTACTCCAGTAGTTTCTTTCCCAGAACCGCTACACTTTGGAATTCCATTCCAGCTCCCTGCTTCCCCAACTGTACTGACGTGCAGAAGTTCAAGTGCAACGGGAACAGACATCTTGCTGCCCAAATCCCTACATAGTGCCCCAGTAGTTGTTGCCCCTGATAGTAGCCCCCTACACCAAAGTGGCAATGTGCCTTGTTTGGGGTGAAAATGTAAAAAAAAAAAATGTTAGATATTCTGCTTTTTCAACCAAAACACAGAATTATCCCTTTGGTAACATTTAATGTTAATAAAACTAAACGTATTTCCTTTGATTAATAACCACAAAAAAGAAACTTCTTATCCAACGATTTTCATGTAAAATAACAACTTCCTTGAGACCTCATCGTTTAAACTCCTCAACTTCACATTCACAGGAAACGTAAATTGGAACAAATATATTGAGTACATTGCTACACCAGAGAGCGTTCTATATCTTTACAAAACCACAATTCGGCAATAGATGGAGCATTGTCACATTTGGTTTGGTGCATCTACCACTAGTCTCTCACTCTCATGGCCCACAAAGAGTTTCAAATAAGACTTGCACTATCGTCTAAGCTTCAACCTCTGTCCACATGGCCGCAATGTTGCAGTCCTTCTTTTGTTCTACACGTACTTTAATGGAATGTTTTCTGATAAATTTACATTGTTTTACACGTACTTTAATATGGTATTTTCTGATGAATTTACATTGTTTTACACGTACTTAAATATGGTATTTTTTGATGAATTTATATTGTTTTACACGTACTTTAATATGGTATTTTCTGATGAATTTACACTGTTTTACATGTAATTAAATATGGAATGTTTTGATGAATTTATATTGTTTTACACGTACTTTAATATGGTATTTTCTGATGAATTTACATCGTTTTACATGTAATTAAATATGGAATGTTTTGATGAATTTATATTGTTTTACACGTATTTTGATATGGTATTTTCTGATGAATTTACACTGTTTTACATGTAATTAAATATGGAATATTTTGATGAATTTATATTGTTTTACACGTACTTTAATATGGTATTTTTTGATGCATTTACATTGTTTTACACGTACTTTAATATGGTATTTTCTGATGAATTTACATTGTTTTACACGTACTTTCATATGGTATTTTCTGATGAATTTACATTGTTTTACACGTACTTTAATATGGTATTTTTTGATGAATTTACATTGTTTTACACGTACTTTAATATGGTATTTCTGATGAATTTACATTGTTTTACACGTATTTTAATATGGTATTTTTTGATGAATTTACATTGTTTTACATGCAATTTAATATGGTATTTTTTGATAAATTTATATTGTTTTACACCTACTTAAATATGGTATTTTTTGATGAATTTATATTGTTTTACACATACTTTTATATGGTATTTTTTGATGAGTTTGTATTGTTTTACACGTAATTTAATATGGTATTTTTTGATGAATTTATATTGTTGTACACGTACTTTTATATGGTATTTTTTGATGAATTTACATTGTTTTACACGTGCTTTTATATGGTATTTTCTGATGAATTTACATTGTTTTACATGTAATTTAATATGGTATTTTTTGATTAATTTATATTGTTTTACACGTACTTTAATATGGTATTTTCTGATGAATTTATATTGTTTAACACGTACTTTAATATTGGTATTTTTTGATGAATTTACATTGTTTTACATGTAATTTAATATGGTATTTTTGATGAATTTACATTTTTTTACATGTAATTTTATATGGTATTTTTTGATAAATTTACATTGTTTTACACGTACTTTAATATGGTATTTTTTGATGAATTTACATTGTTTTACACGTACTTTTATATGGTAATTTCTGATGAATTTATATTGTTTTAGACGTACTTTTATGTGGTATTTTTTGATGAATTTACATTGTTTTACACGTACTTTTATATGGTATTTTTTATGAATTTATATTGTTTTACACGTACTTTAATATGGTATTTTCTGATGAATTTATATTGTTTTACACGTTCTTTTATATGGTATTTTTGATTAATTTACACTGTTTTACACGTACTTTTATATGGTATTTTCTGATGAATTTACATTGTTTTACACGTACTTTTATATGGTATTTTTTGATGAATTTTTATTGTTTTACACGTACTTTAATATGGTAAGTTTTTATTAATTTATATTGTTTCACACGTTCTTTTATATGGTATTTTTTATGAATTTGTATTGTTTTACACGTACTTTTATATGGTATTTTTTGATGAACTTATATTGTTTCACTCGTAATTTTATATGGTATTTTTTTATTAATTTATATTGTTTTATACGTACTTTAATATGGTATTATTTGATGAATTTATTTGTTTTACACGTACTTTAATATGGTATTTTTTGATGCATTTATATTGTTTTACACGTACTTTAATATTGGCAGTTTCTGATCAATTTATATTGTTTTACATTTAATTTAATATGGTATTTTTTATGAATTTACATTGTTTTACACGTACTTTAATATTGGTATTTTTTGATGAATTTACATTGTTTTACATGTACTTTAATATTGGTATTTTCTGATGAATTTACATTGTTTTACACGTACTTTTATATGGTATTTTTTATGAATTTATATTGTTTTACACGTACTTTAATATTGGTATTTTTTATGAATTTACATTGTTTTACATGTAATTTTATATGGTATTTTCTGATGAATTTATATTGTTTTACACGTACTTTAATATTGGCATTTTCTGATGAATTTACATTGTTTTACACGTACTTTAACATTGGCATTTTCTGATGAATTTACATTGTTTTACATGTAATTAAATATGGTATTTTTTGATGAATTTATATTGTTTTACACGTACTTTAATATTGGTATTTTTTATGAATTTACATTGTTTTACGTGTAATTTAATATGGTATTTTCTGATGAATTTATATTGTTTTACACGTACTTTAATATGGTATTTTTTGATGAATTTACATTGTTTTACACTTACTTTTATATGGTATTTTTTATGAATTTATATTGTTTTACACGTACTTTTATATGGTATTTTCTGATGAATTTACATTGTTTTACACGTAATTTAATATGGTATTTTTTGATGAATTTACATTGTTTTACACGTACTTTTATATGGTATTGTCTGATAAATTTACATTGTTTTACACGTAATTTAATATGGCAATGTTTGATGAAGTTATATTGTTTCACACGTTCTTTTATATGGTATTTATTATGAATTTGTATTGTTTCACACGTAATTTTATATGGTATTTTTTGATGAATTTGTATTGTTTCACACTTACTTTTATATGGTATTTTTTGATGAATTTATATTGTTTTACACGTACTTAAATATGGTATTATTTGATGAATTTATTTGTTTTACACGTACTTTAATATGTTATTTTCTGATGAATTTATATTGTTTTACACGTACTTTAATATGGTATTTTTTGATGAATTTACATTGTTTTACACGTACTTTTATATAGTATTTTCTGATGAATGCATATTGTTTTGAACGTACGTTTATATGGTATTTTTTGATGAATGTATATTGTTTTACACGTACTTTTATATGGTATTTTTTGATGAATTTATATTGTTTTACACGTACTTTTATATGGTATTTTTTAATGAATTTACATTGTTTTACACGTACTTTTATATGGTATTTTTCTGATGAATTTATATTGTTTTACACGTACTTTTATATGGTATTCTCGAATGAATTTATATTGTTTTCACATACTTTTATATGGTATTTTTTGATGAATTTATATTGTTTTACACGTACTTTAATATGGTAATGTTTGATTAATTTACATTGTTTTACACGTACTTTTATATGGTATTTTTGATTAATTTATATTGTTTTACACGTAATTTAATATGGTAATTTTTGATGAATTTATATTGTTTCACACGTTCTTTTATATTGTATTTTTTATGAATTTGTATTGTTTTACACGAAATTTTATATGGTATTTTTTGATGAATTTATATTGTTTTACAGGTTATTTTATATGGTATTTTTTGATGAATTTATATTGTTTTACACGTACCTTTATATGGTATTTTCTGATGAATTTACATTGTTTTACATGTACTTTTATATGGTATTTTTTATGAATTTATATTGTTTTACACGTCATTTAATATGGTAATTTTTGATGAATTTATATTGTTTTACACGTACATTTATATGGTATTTTTTGATGAATTTATATTGTTTTACACGTACCTTTGTATGGTATTTTTTGATTAATTTATATTGTTTTACACGTACTTTTATATGGTATTTTTTGATGAATTTACATTGTTTTACACGTACTTTTATAGTGTATTTTTTGATGAATTTACATTGTTGTACACGTACTTTTATATGGTACTTTTTGATGAATTTATATTGTTTTACACGTACTTATATATGGTATTTTTGATGAATTTATATTGTTTTACACGTAATGTAATATGGTAATTTTTTATGAATTTATATTGTTTTACACGTACTTTTATATGGTATCTTCTGATTAATTTACATTGTTTTACACGTACTTTTATATGGTATTTTCTGATTAATTTACATTGTTTTACACATACTTTTATATGGTATTTTTTGATGAGTTTGAATTGTTTTACACGTAATTTAATATGGTATTTTTTGATGAATTTATATTGTTGTACACGTACTTTTATATGGTATTTTTTGATGAATTTACATTGTTTTACACGTGCTTTTATATGGTATTTTCTGATGAATTTATATTGTTTTACACGTACTTTTATATGGTACTTTTTGATGAATTTACATTGTTTTACATGTACTTTTATATGGTATTTTTTGATGCATTCATATTGTTTTACACGTAATTTAATATGGTAATGGTTGATGAATTTATATTGTTTTACACGTAATGTAATATGGTAATCTTTGATGAATTTATATTGTTTTACACGTAATGTAATATGGTAATGTCTGATTTATTTACATTGTTTTACACTTACTTTAATATGCTATTTTTTGATGAATTTATATTGGTTTACACGTAATTTAATATGGTATTTTTTTGATGAATTTATATTGTTTTACACGTACTTTTATTATGGTATTTTTTGATGACTTTATATTGTTTTACACGTAATTTTATATGCTATTCTCTGATGAATTTATATTGTTTTACACGTAATTTAATATGGTATTTTTTGATGCATTCATATTGTTTTACACGTAATTTTATATGGTAATTTTGGTGAATTTATATTGTTTTACACGTACTTTTATATGGTAATTTTTGATGAATTTATATTGTTTTACACTTACTTTTATATGGTATTTTTTGATGAATGTATATTGTTTTACACGTACTTTAATATGGTATTTTTTGATGAATTTACATTGTTTTACACGTACTTTTACATGGTATTTTTTGATGCATTCATATTGTTTTACACGTAATTGTATATGGTAATTTCTGATGAATTTATATTGTTTTACACGTACTTTTATATGGTATTTTTTGATGAATTTATATTGTTTTACACTTAATTTAATATGGTAATTTTTGATGAATTTATATTGTTTTACACGTACTTTTATATGGTATTTTTTGATGAATTTATATTGTTTTACATGTCATTTTATATGGTATTTTTTGATGAATTTACATTTTTTTACACGTACTTTTATATGGTATTTTTTGATGAATTTATATTGTTTTACACGTAATTTAATATGGTAATGTTTGATTAATTTACATTGTTTTACACGTACTTTTATATGGTAATGATTGATGAATTTATATTGTTTTACACATACTTTTATATGGTATTTTTTGATGAATTTATATTGTTTTACACGTAATTTAATATGGTAATGTTTGATTAATTTACATTGTTTTACACGTACTTTTATATGGTATTTATGATTAATTTATATTGTTTTACACATAATTTAATATGGTAATTTTTGATGAATTTATATTGTTTCACACGTTCTTTTATATGGTATTTTTTATGATTTTGTATTGTTTGACACGAAATTTTATATGGTATTTTTTGATGAATTTATATTGTTTTACAAGTAATTTTATATGGTATTTTTTGAGGAATTTATATTGTTTTACACGTCATTTAATATGGTATTTTTTTGATGAATTTACATTGTTTTACACGTACTTTTATATGGTATTTTTTATGAATTTATATTGTTTCACACGTCATTTAATATGGTAATTTTTGATGAATTTATATTGTTTTACACGTAAATTTTTATGGTATTTTTTGATTAATCTATATTGTTTTACACGTACTTTTGTATGGTATTTTTTGATGAATTCATATTTTTTAACACGTAATTTTATATGGTATTTTTTATGAATTTACATTGTTTTACACGTACTTTTATATGGTATTTTTTGATGAATTTACATTGTTGTACACGTACTTTTATATGTTACTGTTTGATGAATGTATATTGTTTTACACGTACTTATATATGGTATTTTTTGATGAATTTATATTGTTTTACACGTAATGTAATATGGTAATTTTTTATGAATTTATATTGTTTTACACGTACTTTTATATGGTATTTACTGATTAATTTACATTGTTTTACACGTACTTTTATATGGTATTTTTTGATGCATTTATATTGTTTTACACATACTTTTATATGGTATTTTTTGATGAATTTGTATTGTTTTACACGTAATTTTATATGGTATTTTTTTATGGATTTATATTGTTTTACACGTAATTCTATATGGTATTTTTTTGATGAATTTATATTGTTTTACACGTACTTTAATATGGTATTTTTTGATGAATTTATATTGTTTTACACGTGATGTAATATGGTATTTTTGGATGAATTTATATTGTTGTACACGTACTTTTATATGGTATTTTTTGATGAATTTACATTGTTTTACACGTACTTTTATATGGTATTTTCTGATGAATTTATATTGTTTTACACGTACTTTTATATGGTATTTTTTGATGAATTTACATTGTTTTACACGTACTTTTATATGGTATTTTTTGATGCATTTATATTGTTTTACACGTAATGTAATATGGTAATGTTCGATTTATTTACATTGTTTTACACGTACTTTAATATGCTATGTTTTGATGAATTTATATTGGTTTACACGTAATTTAATATGGTATTTTTTTGATGAATGTATATTGTTTTACACGTACTTTTATTATGGTATTTTTTGATGAATTTATATTGTTTTACACGTAATTTTATATGCTATTCTCTGATGAATTTATATTGTTTTACACGTAATTTAATATGGTATCTTTTGATGAATTTATATTGTTTTACACATACTTTAATATTCTATTCTCTGATGAATTTACATTGTTTTACACGTACTTTTATATTGTATTTTCTGATAGATTTACATTGTTTTACACATACTTTTATATGGTATTTTTTGATGAATTTGTATTGTTTTACATATAATTTAATATGGTATTTTTTGATGAATTTATATTGTTTTACACGTAATTCTATATGGTATTTTTTGATGAATTTATATTGTTTAACACGTACTTTTATATGGTATTTTTTGATGAATTTATATTGTTTTACACGTAATTTTATATGGTATTTTTTTGATGAATTTATATTGTTTTACACGTACTTTTATTATGGTATTTTTTGATGAATTTATATTGTTTTACACGTAATTTTATATGCTATTCTCTGATGAATTTATATTGTTTTACACGTACTTTTATATAGTATTTTTTGATTAATTTATATTGTTGTACACGTAATTTAATATGGTATTTTTTGATGAATTTACATTGTTTTACACGTACTTTTACATGGTATTTTTGATGCATTCATATTGTTTTACACGTAATTTGATATGGTAATTTTTGATGCATTTATATTGTTTTACACGTACTTTTATATGGTATGTTCTGATGAATTTATATTGTTTTACACTTAATTTAATATGGTAATTTTTGATGAATTTATATTGTTTTACACGTACTTTAATATGGTATTTTTTGATGAATTTATATTGTTTTACACGTACTTTTATATGGTATTTTTTGATGAATTTACATTGTTTTACACGAACTTTAATATGGTATTTTTTAATGAATTTATATTGTTTTACACGTAATTTAATATGGTAATGAATGATGAATTTATATTGTTTAACACGTACTTTTATATTGTATTTTGTGATGAATTTATATTGTTTTACACGTAATTTAATATGGTAATGTTTGATTTATTTACATTGTTTAACACGTACTTTTATATGCTATTTTTCGATGAATTTATATTGTTTTACACGTCATTTAATATGGTATTTTTTTGATGAATTTATATTGTTTTACACGTACTTTTATATGGTAATTTTTGATGAATTTATATTGTTTTACACATACTTTTATATGCTATTCTCTGATGAATTTATATTGTTTTACACGTACTTTTATATGGTAATTTTTGATGAATTTATATTGTTTAACACGTACTTTTGTATGCTATTCTTTGATGAATTTATATTGTTTTACACGTACTTTTATATGGTAATTTTTGATGAATTTATATTGTTTTACACGTACTTGTATATGGTATTTTCTGATGAATTTACATTGTTGTACACGTACTTTTATATGGTATTTTTTGATGAATTTATATTGTTTTACACGTTCTTTTATATTGGTATTTTTTGATTAATTTACATTGTTTTACACGTACTTTTATATGGTATTTTTTTATGAATTTACATTGTTTGACACGTAATTTAATATGGTATTTTTTGATGAATTTACATTGTTTCACACGTACTTTTATATGGTATTTTTTGATGAATTTATATTGTTTTACACGTACCTTTATATGGTATTGTCTGATGAATTTACATTGTTTTACACGTACTTTTATATGGTATTTTATGATGAATTTACATTGTGTTACACGTACTTTAATATGGTATTTTATGATGAATTTGTATTGTTTGACATGTAATTTAATGTGGTATTTTTTGATGAATTTATATTGTTTAACCCGTACTTTTATATGGTATTTTCTGATGAATTTATATTGTTTTACACGTACTTTAATATGGTATTTGTTGAGGAATTTACATTGTTTTACACGTACTTTTATATAGTATTTTTTGATGAATTTATATTGTTTTACACGTACTTATATATGGTATTGTCTGATGAATTTATATTGTTTTACACGTACTTTAATATGGTATTTTTTGATGAATTTACATTGTTTTACACGTAATTTAATATGGTTATCTTTGATGAATTTATATTGTTTTACACGTAATTTAATATGGTATTTTCTTATAAATTTACATGGTTTTACAAGTACTTTAATATGGCAGTTTCTGATTAATTTACATTGTTTTACACGTAATTTAATATGGTATTTTTTGATAAATTTATATTGTTTTACACGTACTTTTATATTGTATTTTTTGATGAATTTATATTGTTTTACACATACTTTTATATGGTAATTTTTGAGGAATTTATATTGTTTTACACGTACTTTTATATGGTATTTTTTTATGAATTTATATTGTTTTACACGTAATTTAATATGGTAAGTTTTGATGAATGTATATTGTTTTACACGTACTTTGATATGGTATTTTTTGATGAATTTTTAATGTTTTACACGTACTTTAATATGGTAATTTTTGATGAATTTATATTGTTTTACACGTACTTTTATATGGTATTTTCTGATAAATTTATATTGTTTTACACGTACTTTAATATGGTATATTTTGATGAATTTATATTGTTTTACACGTACTTTTATATGGTATTTTCTGATGAATTTATATTGTTTTACACGTAGTTTTATATGGTATTTTTTGATGAATTTACATTGTTTTACACGTTATTTAATATGGTAATTTTTGATGAATTTACATTGTTTTACACGTACTTTTATATGGTATTTTCTGATGAATGTATATTGTTTTACACGTACGTTTATATTGTAATTTGTGATTAATTGACATTGTTTTACACGCAATTTAATATGGTATTTTTGATGAATTTATATTTTTTTACACGTACTTTTATATGGTATTTTCTGATGAATTTATATTGTACACACGCTCGACATACATACTCCTGATTAACCCGACAAGCAGCAAAATCTCACCTTCACTGCTGAGGTTTTTAGATGCCGGAAGGCTTTGATACTCTTATAGTTTCTTCTCTATGCCGGAAGGCTTTGATACTCTTATAGTTTCTTCTCTCGGACTACTAGACTTTGGAATCCCTCTCCTATTTCCTGCTTCCCTGACTGTACTGACATGCAGAAATTTAAATGTAACGTGAACAGACTCCTCGCAACACATCTCCTTATAATTCTCTGTTAGAAATGACTACAGATAGCAAGTGGTAATATAAATTGTTTTTTTTTTGTGTAAAAAGTACACAAACAAAAACTGTTGTATTTCATAATAAAAAAAGAAAATTCTCGCAGCAACACACGTACATAAAAGCGAGGAGTTTTTCTGTTTTTTCGAATTTGTGCTTAAACATTATATGGAAGGTAATATTTTGTGTTTTTGTCTTTAATATCTTTGTTTAAACATTAGATGGAAGGTAATATTTAATAGGATTAAATGATTTGTAAATAAATTAATTTTCTAATTATCATTTTAAAGAGAATCTGCGTTTAATTAGAAGACTAAGCGACTATTTTGTGCAAGAATTGGTTTGGAATTAGAATAATAAGTAAATTATTAATTAAATTTAAATTTAAATGAAAAATGGATAGAATAAAATTCATATAATTTTTTTAAACATTGAAAGGTTCGTATTATTTTATAACCAAGAAATAGCATTCTCGACCTCAGGTTATTTATGGCCCCATATGGGAGAGTCCAAGAAATAGCATTCTCGATCTCAGGTTATTTATGGCCCCATATGGGAGAGTCCAAGAAATAGCATTCTCGACCTCAGGTTATTTATGGCCCCATATGGGAGAGTCTGTGGTTCATGACACCAAATCGACGTACATGTTACATAACAGGAATGAGTGTATATAAACAGTGTCTATTTAACTGTTGTCTCTTTAACGTTGTTATATATACAGTGTGTAACATCTAGTGGTTAAAATGTTCTATTGTTGCATGTATGAGTGGGTGTTTCCTATGTAATAAAACAGCTTATTAAAAGTCAGTCTGTGTAGTGCACAGACAAAGAACATATCCCTCTCCGTTGTGGCTTCGTCCCTTCTCATTATTAAAGTTCATTCCCCCCCCCCCGAAGGAAGCCAAACAACAATAGGTTTTAGATTTCATATCACTTTATTATTGACTTCCTATCGAGCCTTCAAGGCATTGTAATTTTCTACGTTATGCTAAAGTAGCGTTTCTCTCAGCTTCCAAAACGCGGAGACGATCTCTTTTGTGTTAACTTGTCCAACGATTCCCGTTTGACTCTCTACTTTAAAACTCTCATTATGTATATTGCAAATCTATCTCGTCACGTCATTAACTCAAGTAACATTAAGATCACGTGATACCATCACTAAAATCATATCCATTGTTTATGTTCTAATATTCTTTGTTTGATTTAACATTCCTACGTTAATATTCATGATACATAATATTTTCACCCTAAAATTATATATTGTCTTGATACATATTTTCTAGACATAAAAAACAAAAAAAAAACAAAACAAAAAAAAACAAAAAACAAAAAAAGAAACGAAAAAATGATCATCATAATAATCGTTCAGAGATTACTTAGCATCTCCCGGAAGTGCTCTATATAACATTATCCACAAAAAGCGAGGACGTTAAAAAAAAATTGGACGATTTTTACTAATAGTTTCTTTACACAAAGATTAGATGGAAGGTACTATTTTATATAATTAAATGCATTTGAAAACGAACTCAATTTTTTGTATTATTTTAAAGAGGATTAGCGTTTGATTAGAAGAGTAAGCAAATATTTTGTGCTAACACTGGTTTTGAATTCGAATAAAAAGTGAATTATGAATTAAATTTAAATTAAAGTAACAAAATAAGCACAAATTAATTCATAAATAGAAAAGAACATTTAAATGAAAGTAAGCAACTCATCAACATGCATAATTAGAAATGACTTTTTGCAAATAAAATAGGAAGTAATTCATTCCAACAGCTAAGTTGTTTGATGAAGACCGAAATGCATAAACGTGGACCAAGTGTAATATAATGATTCCTCTAAGAATGTGATAAATATCTTCAGTTTAAATATCTATCGGATGATGTTTTGCAGAGGACACTAAATCAGCTACCACCGTCTAGAAAACAAGGGAAGTAATGCAACAATCAAATGTCTCTCGAAATATGCCAGAACGCCGACTTGAACTCTTTTGAAACCACCTTGAGAACGAGCTCATGTTTTTTTTCTTTTTGAATCTTATTTTTTAACTAAAAAATTAACGCTTAAATTTGAAATTGTATTTACAAGTGTTTGTCTGAGCTCCAAAATTTCACGAAAAACACTCATCTAGCTGAAAACACTATCACTAATTTCCCCCACTCTTTATTTGTGCGTAAACCTAAACGTAGATTCCATGAACAAAGCTTCTTTCTTAGAATTGCACAACTGTGAAACTCTCTAACGTGCTCCTGCTTTTCAACTGACCGAAAAATATGGTTGTCATCAAGTCCAACGTAGACAAGTTCTTGATGAGCCGTCACCTTAAGTAATCCCATTTACCATATTTCCAATAGGGGTCCTGGATAAGTGAGGACCCTTTATACTCTGACATTTCGAAGCCTAATGCTTCTCATCAGAAAAGTGGAGAAGGTGATAGGTAACATGATATGGCTGCGACGGCTAGCGATAGTATCATTAGGAGCGAAATAGCCTATTTGGTGGAGCTACAAGTAGTTTCTATGATATAGAAGGAATTTAGTTTGCATTATGAGAGATGCCATTATATAATAATACTTATTAGGGATGCGTACTTATTTAATATAGGAGAGTAAGAAATAGGTGAGTAAGAAATAGGAGAGTAAGAAATAGGAGAGTAAGAAATAAAGTTTTGGAAATGTGGATGAAAATAAAATAAATAAATAAACTATGAGAAAAATGGATACATACAAGACAAAGATATAGGGGTGTGAGGAGTTAAGTTACAGAAAAACCCGGGACACTTGAAAAAAAAAAACGGCAAGCACTTTATTTCAAAGTGTCTACGAAAAAAAAAACTTGAAAGTTGCAGTAACCTTTTCTGCAAAGTACACACACACACACACACACACACACACACACACACACACACACACACACACACACACAGACACAGACACACACACACACAAAAGTGTTTCGCTAGGATACCGTGAACTTATTAGGTAGACGGTTTTGAAAGAAAAAGTGATATTTTCTTTCTTGTACGTAATTAATAACGTAACAAAAGGAATCGGTTATTAAAGAAAGGAAATTGTAAAAGTGACTGATTTACTAATTTGAAAAACAAAATGGAGGATCTTATCAAGTTATTCGCGGAAATGCAAATGCGTCAACAAGAAAGAGACGAAATACAGAGAAGGCGTCAACAAGAAAGAGACGAATTACAGAAAAAAGAACTACAAGAAAGAGACGAAAGACAGAATGAACGGCTTCTTAAATGTATAGAGCAAATGCAACTTGGTCAAAAAGATTTGTTGGAAAAATTCTGCACAGGAAAGCAATACGACTTTTTCCAACGCAACAATTGTGAGTAGCATAGATGTGTTCACGTACCTACCGGAAGAGGATAAAACTTTTGAGGCATACTTTAAGAGGTATGAAGATATTTTCGAAACAGATTGCGAAAGCTTGGTACCAGTGAACATTGCAAATTTGTTGATTTCATATTGCCAAGGAGAACGAATCAGTTAGACTTCGCTGAGACCGTAAAACTTCTTAAGGAGTTATTCGGACCGAACATGTCTCTTTTTCACAAGAGATGGTCGTGTATGAACCTTAAGAAAACGGAGGAGCAGGACTACCTGACATATGCATCAGTAGTGAATAAACACTACGACAATTTTAAATTATCGGAACTTACGGTGGACGACTTCAAATGTTTAACTTTTGCACAGAGGCTAGTTTCTACAAAACATTCAGAGATCTGAAGACGCGTTCTCTCAAAATTAGAGACAGAACAAGGTTTTACACTGCAAAAGTTAGCAGAAGATTGTCAAAGGGCAGTATCGCTAAAAAAGACTCCAGAGATATAGAAGAAGCAGGAGTGTCGTATATAAGGAATATTAAAAAATTTGGCAGAAACGCCGGGCAAAGAAAGTGTGAGACTCGTCAAAATCCAAAAGATTACGCGAGTTATAAATACTCAAACTCTAATTACAGAAAACGAAATTACGATTCAAGTCAAAGGAACTATAGAAAATGGGGACCAAGTAATAATTGCGGAAGATGTGATGAAAAACATTGGGGAAAGGATTGTCCTTACAAAAATATCAGATGCTTCAATTGCGACAAAGTCGGACATAAGAGTATTTGTTGCAGAACAAAATATAGAGTACACCAAATGAGAACAAACGACAAAGAGAAAGACAATTTACGAAAATATGTGTTGGTTAATATTTTCGGCAAGCAAATAAAATTTCAACTTGATTCTGGAGCAGATTTGTCGATAATAAACTTTAGCACTTGGAAAAAACTGGATAAACCGACTCTGAAAAAGTCAAGTAAGGGTGCTAGAACGGTGACAGGAGACGAAATAAAATTCGAAGGAGAAATCGGCCTGCCCATTAATTTAAATGGCACGACGAAGAAATCGAAAATCTTTGTAATTAAAGAAAGCGAGAATTTATTGGGAACAGATTTTATTGAAAAATTCAACCTTTGGGATAAACCGATGAACGCTTTTTGTAAAATAATAACCAGCTGCACCACAACGTCAGAAAATATTAAAAATGAACTTAAGAACGAATTCCCAGAAATATTTACTACGGGACTGGGAAGATGTAATAAATTTAAAGCTTCGTTCGAGCTAAAAAAGGATGCAACACCAGTATTTAAGAAAAAAACGGAACGTGCCGTTCGCCGAATTAGACAAAATAGATAGCGAATTAGACAGACTTGAAAGAACGGCCATTTTATCGAAAATCGAAACTAGCGTTTGGGCAGCGCCTACGGTGTACGTAAAGAAGAAATCGGAACAAATTCGAGTCTGCGGAGATTTTTCAACCAGGTTAAATAATATGCTACAAGATCACCATTATCCTTTACCAAGCCCGGAAGAGATTTTTGCCAAACTAAATGGTGGGAAAATATTTTCAAAAGTAGATTTGTCCGACACCTATTTGCAAATTCCGATAGAAGTAAAATGCTCAAAGATTTTATGCATTAACACACACAAAGGGTTATTCAAGTATAACCGATTACCATTCGGGATAAAAGTCGCGCCGCCGATATTCCAGCAAGCGATGGACACAATGTTGAACGGTTTAGATTGTGCTTGTGCATACCTGGATGACATAATCATAAGGAGCGCATCTTAAAGTGAACATATAGAGCATTTAAAACAAGTGTTCACAAGAATAAACGAGTACGGATTCAAGGTGAAAGAAAACAAGTGTGAGTTTTGTCTAGACGAAATCAAGTATTTAGGACAAATAATAAATAAAGATGGTCGACGCCCTGATCCAGAAAGAGCGATAGCAATTAGGAACATGCCAGCACCACATAACGTGACGACTTTACAGAGCTTCTTAGGCCTCGCGAACTACTACCAAGTGTTTATCAAAGGCATGCACGACCTAAGAGCTACGCTGAACAGATTATTAAAGAAAGAAACACCATGGATATGGACAAAAGAATGTCAAGACTTATTTGAGAAAATTAAAAAGACTTTGACGTCAGATTTATCCTTAACTTATTACGACCCAAAATTACAAATAATTGTTGCGAGTGACGCGAGCTCGTATGGTATAGGAGCATGTATACAGTATATCATGCCAGATGGAACGAAGAAACCTATAGCGCACGCTTCAAGGAAATTCCACCGTTATCTGTACGGAAGACATTTTATACTGGAAACAGACCACAAGCCCCTAGTGACTATTTTCGGCTCAAAAAAAGGGCTTACCAGTATATACGGTAAATCGATTACTCCGTTGGGGTACGATCTTGCTAAATTATGATTTTCAAATAAAACATCTACGTTCGAGAAAAATAAGTCATGCGGATGGATTGTCAAGGCTTATACCGAAAAGTGATGAAACCCTTGAAGAGTCAGTAATTGCAGCTATACGTTTCAATTATGAAGAAAAAAACATGGTGGTGAATATAATAAGAGAATTACCATTCACGCTTACCGATATAAAAATGGAGGCTGAAAATGACGACGTCAGCAAAGACATAAAGAAAAAATTAAGGGAAAATGACGGAAAAACGCAAAGTATATTTTCCTTATGCAATGAGGTATTATTATATAGTGAAAGAATGGTTGTACAGAAAACCTTGCAGAAAAAAATCTTACGTGATTTTCATACAGGACACCCGTGTATAAATAGGATGAAGACACTTATGAGGAGTTATGTTTACTGGCGTAATATGGATGTGGATATTGCATTAACAGTAAACAAATGTAAAGGTTGTGCGTTAGCCGCTAAGGCACCACTGATAGTTCATAAACCTTGGAAAAAAACTGACCATCCATGGTCACGCATTCATTTAGACTTTGCTGGACCGATCGAGTGACAATACTACCTAATCATATTAGATAGTTTTTCGAGATGGCCCGAAGTAAAGCGGGTCAAAAATCCAACGACAGATAACACAATCAGTTTTCTGCATGAAATATTTGCACGTTTTGGGGTACCAGACATTGTAGTCAAAGATAACGGAACACAATTTACTTACAAGTGTTTTCAAGGATTTTTTGTGAATCGTTTCAGGTAAACCATATAACTACACCACCGATCCATCCTGGATCAAATGGATTAGCGGAAAGGTTCGTAGATACGATTAAATGTGCCCTTAGAAAATTGATAGGGATACCGACGGATAAAGCATTACAACAGTTCCTGCAAATATACAGGATAACTGAGAACCCAAATACACCGTCGAAATTATCGCCAGCAGAATTAATGTTTGCGAGAAAAATAAAATCACCATTTGATAAATTAATACCAAAGCAAGCAGTCGTATATCAAACGATACACACATCACGTAAAATGTTTAAACTTGGTGACCAGGTATATTTTAAATGTTTTAAAAATAATATGTCATATTGGGAGTCGGTACGGTAGATAAACGTATCGGCGACTTGGTCTACATGACAAAAGACACCAAAATCAATTGAGAAAACGTCATAGGAAGGACAACGAACAGGACAAACCTGAGGAACAGGAAGATCCAATGGATATAGTACACGAAACGTTTAATATTGAACCACCACAGACCATGTCCGAACCGAGGAGATCGGGAAGGAAAAGAAAGGCTATAGACCCAATGATAATGAACCCCAAAAGGAAAAGATATTGAAATCTACACGACTTCAAATCTTGGGAGGGGGGGGGCTTGTGGAGACGCCCACTAATTAGCATATGTTGGTAAAAAGATATAGATAAAGGTATCAAGTCAGCAAGACCGGGGAGCTGTGTTCGAACGCCGGATAGGCAAGACGTATGTGCCGGTTGCTCCATGAAAGACTTTAAAATGCCCTCTGCCGGATAATCTTCCAACTGCAGTACAACTGCACCTTTGTAAATATGTATTATATTTTCGTCTTACTATATTTGTTTTACCTTTATTTTCTGCGTTCGTGGTGTTATTGATACAGACACAACAGTAATTATATTTTTATTTTTGATTGTTCGATTCTGTTTAAAACAACTGTCAAGAGTCACATTGATTTATTTTTTAATATTATATATATATATATATATATATATATATATATATATATCAATTTCTACCCTTTGCGATCAAGGCTGCCAACCCCAAATATTTCCTCCTGTATCAGAAAACATCCTATGTGATATACGTATATCTGTACGTGATGTTGCCAAGCTAATCAAAAACCTTGATTCCAGTAAAGCAACTGTATTCCAATTATAGTACTCAAAAAACTGTATTCCAATTATAGTACTCAAAAAACTTCAACCTGAACTAGCGCCCATACTTACAAAACTGTTTAAACGTTGTCTTAAGGAGAATAGTTTCCCATCTCCCTCGAAAATTTCATCAGTATGCCCTGTATTTAAGAATTCAGGTGATCGCTCATCCCCCTCTCAGTACAGGCCAATAAGTCTCCTGTGCGTCATGAGTAAGTTGCTGGAATCTGTGTTAAATATAGAAGTAATCAACCATCTCAACAAAAATAACCTTCTTAGTGACACTCAATATGGTTTCCGTTCTGCTAGATCTACAGCAGATGTGCTTACAGTTATATCTCATAGGATTAGCAAATCTCTCGGCAGAGGCAACCTTTCTAGGGCAATTGCTCTTGACATATCTAAGGCCTTTGATAGGGTATGGCATAAAGGTTTACTTCATAAGATCTCTAGCTATGGTATTGCTGGAAATGTCTTCTCAATTATTAAATCATTTCTTTCTGATAGGTTCATAAGAGTAGTAGTTGAGGGGCAAAAATCTGAAGCTCACAGTATTAATGCCGGTGTCCCTCAGGGGTCCATCCTGGGCCCAACTCTTTTCTTGATCTACATTAATGATCTTCCAAATCACATTCTTACATCATTTGTAGACATTTATGCTGACGACACTACCATTTATGGTAGCACATCTAAGACAGTAAACGACCAAGTTCTCTCCTATTCTCTCTCCTCTGATCTTGAGCACGTAGTACAATGGGGTAAAGAATGGCTGGTTACTTTTAATGCATCTAAAACCAAGCTTCCCTCTTTACATCATCAACATTCTGATCCACATCTGACATCAATTGAAATGAATGGCTCTCGTCTTCAGGAGGCCTCAAGTTTTGACAAACTTCTTGGCTTGACCATTACTCCTGATCTTAAATGGAACACGTACATCAAATCTGTTGCCAAGGCCGCTGGAAAAATGGTGGGATCTTTCTATCGATCCAGTAGATATCTCACTGCTGATGCTATTCTCTATCTATATAAGAGCCAGGTACGTCCAAGGATGGAATACTGTTGCCACATCTGGGCAGGAGCTGCTAGAAAGGACTTGGCCTGCCTTGATAGAGTTCAAAATAGACTTCGTAGCCTCGTAGGAGATGTCCTTTTCTCTTCCTTGCAACCTTTATCTCACAGAAGAGATGTTGCGAGTTTGTCTCTTGTGTATCGTTATTTTCATGGAAAGTGTTCGAATGAGCTTCAATCTATGGTCCCCCCTCGCCAAACTTTCACAAGAAACACTTGTCTAGCTGTAAACACTATCAATAATTCCCCCCACTCTTTATCTGTGCCTAAACCTAAACGTAGATTCCATGAACAAAGCTTTTTTCTTAGAACTGCACGCCTGTGGAATTGTCTTCCATTTTCCTGCTTTCCGGCTGACTACAATATGGTTGTCTTCAAGTCTAACGTAAATAAGTTCTTGATGAGCCGTTCCATATAAGTTATCAACATTACTATAATGTCCAATTTCCACTGTACACTCTTTAACCCTTATCCTTGAGTGGCCTCTTGGCCTTAATAATGTGGTGATGCCTATGTAAAAAAAAATATGGTAGATAGTCAACTACGCCACGAGTCCTTGCGAATGTGTTTAATGATAATATGTAGTAATAAATAGTGATATATAATGATAAATAGCAAAATTGCACATCTAGAAAACAAAATAGGTTTAAGGCTTCTAAAATCCATATTAGAATTTTCCATTAATGCTCGTGGCATCGTGGATAGAGTACTTGGTGAAATTCAGTTGTAAAACTTACACTTCCGGATGTTGAAGGTTTAATATACAGTGCGGTTGGCACTCACTATACAATTGCGAATTAATTAGGACTGCATGAACTGCAACTTTTCTTCCAATTTTCAGATTTTGTAATCATGCCTAAATACATTTTATTTTCTTTTAATGAATTGTTGGTTGCTGTTTCTTCTGATGAGTTAAGGGCAGAATATTATTATCATTATTATTATTATTATTATTATTATTATTATTATTATTATTATTATTAATATTATCATTATTATTATCATCATCATTATTATTATTATTATCATTATTAATATTAATATTATCATTATTATTATTATTATTAATATCATTATTATCATTATTATCATTATTATTATCATTATTATTATTAATAATATTATTAATATTATTATTATCATTATTAATATTATTATTATCATTATTATTATTATTATCGTTATTATTATAATAATTATTATTATTATTATTATCATTATTATTATTATTATCATTATTATTATTATCATTATTATGATCATTATTATTATCATTATTATTATTAATATTATCATTATTATTATCATTATTATTATTATCATTATTATTAATATTATTATTATCATTATTATTATTATGAATATTATTATTATTATTATTAATATTATTATTATCATTATTATTATCATTGTTATTATTATTATTAATATTATTATTATCATTATAATTATTATCATTATTAATATTATTATTATTATCATCATTATCATTATTATTATCATTATTATTAATATTATTATTATTATTAATATTATTATTATCATTATTATTATAATTATTATTATCATTAATATTATTATTATCATTATTATTATCATTATTATTATTGTTATTATAATTTTCATTATTATTAATATTATTATTATCATTATTATTAATATTATTATCATTAATATTATTATTATCATTATTATTATTAATATTATAATTATTATTATTATTAATATTATTATTATTATTATTAAATTGGTGATAAAAACAATCAATACTATTAATTAAATAAATGCAAGAAATGGGTAGTGAAATATATAACTGAAATAGATTACGTGATTTTTTAATTAATCATTAGAAATTTCCAATTTTATCAATCTTCCAGGTCAATATAAGTATTTTTTGAAAGAAACGTTACGTTTTTATTGCAAAAAACTTGGCACAGAAATAAATAATAAATAAACATAAGTAGAATCAAATATATTTACAAACTGAAATGAGGTTGCAGACTAAAAATTGGTTTCAGTTTTGATATCAGAGAGAAAAAAACGACTAATTTTCGACTGGAACTCAACAAGAATTATTTAAAAAATCTGCTTACAACTTCTTTCTTAATGTTTTGTATTTCAATCAAAGAGAAATAAATTTTATGGAGTTACGCATCTCTTTTTAAAAATTATTTTTTCTATTTCAAACATAAGCAAATTAACAACGAATACAGAGCTATTTCTATTTTCTTAAAATACTGGTGGTTATACGAAAATACGAGGTGCTTTCAATAAGTTTTCAGGCTTTTTAATACAGACATTTTAATTGTCGTAAACTCTTGAAAATTCAGTATGTCATTGCTATACATCTTATGAGATGATTGACTAATTTTTATGATTTTAGATTCAAATGAATAGCTACAGCAAGAACTGGAATATACCGTACAAAGCCCGATTGCCACAGCAGGTGAGTTTCCAAAATGCAATCTGGACGTGAGGACATTTTAGAACAACGATATGCAATAAACTTCTGTTTTAAACTTGTAAAAATGCAAAAGACTGCTTTTGGACTATCTTGCATGAACTGAGCATCAGATTTTGAGTCGTATAAAAAAGATTCAAGGAAGCCAGGGAGTTTGTAAGGGATGATGAGAGGTGTGGGAAGAGTAAAAAAATCAGAACGCTAGAGTTGATTGGCCAAATAAAGAATTTCATGGATAAGTACCGTCATGTGTATATAGAGACAATAAATGCACAGTTTGATGTCAGTGTGGGAACTGTACACACAATTATTCATAAGGAACTGAAGATGCAGAAGATCTGCGCAATGTTTGTCCGAAAGGTGCAGTTCGCAACTCCATCCTTGTTTCAAACTATATGACCAAGATGGCCATCAAGACAGTTCCTCACCGTCCCTATAGTCCAGACTTTGCTCCCTTTGATTGTTAGTTATTCCCTAAGCTAATGTTATGTAAGTTCATTACAGCCAGAGGAGATTACTTCGAAGGGGATTAGAGTTTCATATACGTACTATCAATAAAAGTGCCCATACGAAAAAAGTCTTGAAACTTATTGAAGATACTTCGTAATTCTTACCCTGATTAATTATTTTCTTGAAGAAATTACCTCAAATTGCATCTTATTATTCTTAATAACATGCTGCAACGATTCCCAAGAAAATTTGACGACCCAAAATAAAATATTTATTTTATATGAAAAATATTTTTTATATATCTTGATTGGATAGATTATATAATATAACGTATATTAGCGTTACATGAAATATTGCTGCTATTTGGAAGATGCCATTTTTAAAACTCACTTGAGGGATTTATCAGCCTCTACATCTCTTTTATCTTTCGTCGTTTCCTGGAGTGATTTTCGGCCTTTACGATTGCCAAGTCCTCTCTTTAAAATCGGTGGAACATGACCCAATTCTGAAAAGAAAAATCGATAAAAAATATATAAATAAAAGTGAAAGTTCGTGTACTTGAAGCAAATTCTTTGAGTATTCTCTGGAGCCGGCATTACTACTCTATATGCGTATAGTAATACCTGTTCATATATATAAAAGAGTGACACATTATCTCCTTATTTTTCTCGTTCAACGAAACTTGTTTTATCATTTTTCTAATGAAATTACGAGTCCCCGCTGCCTTTTCACTTTTTCTAGCGTAACCGGAAGTTCTCTAATAATAGTGCATCACGTGACAATCACGTTTGTCTCTTAGCACCGCTATCACTGTTTCTTCGAATGGTTGTGTAAATTATCGTATCAATATTGATAAACCGACGGCGCAATTTATCTTTTTTTTTAAAGTACATATTCTATTTTAAAATTATAGTTCAATAGAATTACGCCCTAACGTTATAGTCGATTTGCCGTATGCATTAGTATACCTGTTTTTAAACCAAATATTGTTATCAGCGATTTGTGGTCTGTTCACAGAATACATTTTCTTCCGTGGAAATTTCTGCAGCATTAATTACTACTAAACCTTTTTTTTTTCGATTTGATTACAATTTTGTTCTGCAGGCAGTGACGTTCTCGATGCATATGCTATTGGCTTTGTAGATGAATCATTGAATTTGTGAGAAAGTACTATCATCTGCTGCTAGAGTGATTTTCCCTTTTCGAGTCGAAATGTGCTTACTATGACGTGACGGTCCTAGGGGGCGGTAGGGCTCCCCATTTGGGGGAGGTTGAGACTTCCGAAACTCTGAAGAATGCCGGGCAGCTATGCTTGTGTTATTTGTTAAGTATTATTGTATGCCCGGGCCACGGCGGCCGACCCTGCTGAAAGGAAGAGTTTAGTTACAAATTTTATTTTTCTTTATGAAACCGACATGTAAATCTGATTGTTTGGTGAAAGTGACAATTTGATATCATTTTAAGAAACACAACGAAATATAATTTCGTTTCCGATGCCAGCGAGCCTCAACTGAAGGACGTCTGGCCCCTGAACACAATGCCAGACGAGGGGTCACGGGGTTGACCTCTTCCGATCGTGAGAAACACAACTGAGAGCGTTCGCAGATTCGCAGATGCATCCAAGCGTACTTACTGGCGATTGGTCTAAAGAACTATCGGACCTACACTGCTACCTCCATACACAAGTGAATCCTCGCGCCAAAATCAGTTGAGTTGGAACTGAGTTTTGAGAGAGTCTACTCGACCTCACCACTGCAAAACTGAGAGTAATGAAATTTAATTAAGACTCAATAGTGTTTGTTAAAAATCAACAACTGAACAATTGTATATAAGTTTATATCATATTTTTTATATTTAACTTGAATTAACCAAGTAGAATATATATATATATATCTGAGTCTGTCTTTCTTTTGCATGCATGAAAATATATTCACTTCCAGCGTGACAGCGGCATACCAACTGGAAGGTGAAATCGACTTCGACCAAATCGATCAACGAATCCTGTTGCGCTGAGAGATCCTGCGAAGAATTTCCTGTGAAGAACGAGCACAACGCATATGTGACAAGGGAATTTTTGTTAGGGATCGCCGAGGGTTCACACTTAGAATATGTCTGCTAACTTCTTTTAAAAAGTCTGTTCGAATTATTATGATTATATCCGCTTTGTGCCCTTTTTACCCACTTATTTACCGGGGCTCCCAAATCATATCTTTTTTGATATATATATATATATATATATATATATATATATATATATATATATATATATATATATATATACTGTAAAAATTTACTAAACAAAAGAAAACCTGGGGTTAAGCAACGTTATAAGCTGTAGACATGTTCTTAACAACTTCAATCCTTCTGGGTCTGTTTTTCTTACTTTACTGTCAATAATCTGTCGTAAATATTTTCTTTTCTTTAAAAAGAAACCAACATTTTCAGAACTCAGCCTAAACCCGTATTTTCCCTAAACTAATGCTCTAATACGGGCTTTACGTAGCGTCAAGTTTTCCTTTTTTTAATCAAAATATCATTCAAATATGTGGTTGCATATTCGAAACCGGTCAACGTTGTGCCCATTATTTGCTGGAATAGGCGTGGAGTTACTTTTAATTCAAAAGATAAAAAAGTATAAGTTAAAAAATTCCTTTATGTGTCTTTATTGTCGGATACTTCGAAATTCTTCATGAACTTTGAACTGAAAATAAGCTTCAGATTAATTTAACGTTAGAAAATACTCTACCAACGTTTAATTTAGTTATTATCTCTTCTGGGTATGGTTGGGGATATGCATGGTCTTTCAAACAGTCATTAAAAATCAGATCATACTCTGATTTTTCATTTTTATACATACGGTTTGCGACGCCCAATCTGAGTACTTGACTTCTGAAATTACGCTAATGAGCAAAACATTTTCTTTTAATTCGAAGTAAATTTCTTTATTTTAGCACAGACCGAATTCTTCTGGAAAAAAAAATAAATAAAAAATATAACGCGATGGAATTCGCTTTGCAAATCCATAGTAAATCTTTCCGTTTGCTCCGATATATTTTTGGTCCTCCCTTGTTCGTTCGTCCGTTCACCCTTGTCCGTTCGTCCGTTCGTCTATCCGTACTTTTCTCATAACTACGATTTGGAATTTTTTGACATTTTGTACTAACATTAAACATGATATGAGTAAAAAAGAAAGTAACAGAACAGATTTTCCGGGAAAACTCCGGCTGCCCCCTATGGGTACCTTTCAGGTCAAAATGGCTAAAATTGACACTTTTGTGCTTATTAAAAAAATGATGCCTTGGATTTTTATAACACTTTCTGAAAAGTTGTAATTAACTGATTTCTATATAATTTTGTTTGTCTATACTTTGCGATAACTCTTGAGTATGCCCTATGGGCTCTTTTAGGGCTAATAAAAACACTCGATTTTTGAGACTATTTTACCATATTTGTCCAAAATTTTCTGTTTATGTCTATTTAGCAGTTTTGCATGGTGCTGAACTCAAATTTAAATATGTTAAGGCCTTGGAGACTTTTGAGGCTAAATGGTGGGGAAATAATGGACTTAGTTATTATTTTTTTTTACATGGTACAGAACTCAAATTTACATATGTTGAGGCCTAAAACTGCACCAATTGTTCATTTTCACCAGGGTTTGTCGTCCCTTGAGGACTTTTGGGGCTAAATGGCGAGGGGTCAAATGCTGAACTTAGTCATTTTTTTTCTATGTGACGTTCACTGTGCACTCACGGGGGACCAGGCATGCTTCGCTTGTTCTCTACGGCGTTAACTTTGTTACAAAAGAATTAATTGGTAATTCCTATTAGTTAAATAGTACTATCTAGTCTAGTCCAAAAATATTTTTTGAATAAATAAGTTCATACACTTTCGATTAATGGATTTTTCCCATGAAGGAAATGTTACAATCTATTTCTACCGAATTTTAATTTTGTACTCTTGGCAATCTTCTATGTTCGTTAACCAGAAAATTCAATTTTTTAAGTTTGTTCGTTTATTACCGAGAGATCACTTACCGAATCTTAGAACTTCACGCCTGTGAAACTCTCTTCCGTTTCCCTGCTTTCCAGCTGACTACTTTATGGTCGTCTTCAAATCCAAGGTAACCAAGTTCTTGATGAACCGCCCATTTAAGTGATCCAATTTACCAAATTTTCACTACTAACGATGACTACGATGTTATCCCATTGACTATCGTTTACTCCTTAATCGTTATTCTCGAGTGGTCTCCGAGCCTTTATAAGTTGTGACTTTGTAAAAATTTTACGGTTAAATCATTTAATTTTATATTTAGGTATTTTCTTTTTGACCCTCCTTCATTTTGGTTCACCTTCGATTGCGACTTTGTTTTATTTATCTGTTTGGCCAGGCACCACAAGCACTGCATAATTCCGTTAATTCAAATGCCTTACACTGTGTTAACCATACCTGCATACGTGACAAAATCATCGTCTTCCTGTTTTATGATATTTGTACACTTACATTGCGTATGAAACAGACGATCTCTTTCATCGAAAAATTTCGACAAAAGTTCTATTGTTTCTCTAAATGACACGCTTTCCGTTTTTTTTTTGCAAGGATTAAATTCGCGTATTAAGTATTTTCTTTTGTTCCCACCTTTTGTAACAATAGCGCGATTATTTTCTTCGTTAGATCATTGTTCGCATCTTTACGTAAATAATGTTTCAAACCTAGGAAAATAAGTTAGAAACGTTGAACCAATATCTGGATCGTACTTAAATTCAGAAAGTTAATTTAAGATTCTTTTAGACAAAAAAAATATCCTCGAGCCTGTTGATTTAGTGGTCCAGAGAATACGTCTTCCAAAAGTGATTTATTTATTTAATTTTTTTGCCTGATGTTGTAATAACTTCTCAAACCTCTAATATTGGTGTTGTTTTTGTTATTCCAATTGTTGTTGTTGCAATTGCTGTTGTAAATTAATTCCGAAATTTTTTTCATTTTTTTTTTTCACGCATCCACTTTTGTTAGACAATAATTGTACTAAGTACAAACAAGGGGCAAGTTCTTACTTTATGTAAGAATTAAATAAAAAAAACTTTTTTATAAAAAAAAAAACTTGTAAAATTAAAAACTAATCTGAGGAAACAAAATATCACCCATTTTCTGTAAGTAACGTTCTTCGTTAGCGTTTTTTTTTTTTCACAACCTGCGAAGTCGTTTGATTTCTTCGAATTTAGACTTTTTTCTAAACTTGTGAGTTCGTTTCGAATCCTAAGTCGCCGCTGATATGTCCCGCGATATATATCGTTTGAAGTAGCTGAGTGAGTTTATTCAGTTCGAATAATAATCTGATATGTCGTTGTACTGCACGTTCCTAGCTCGAAGCTTGCGTACCTTTCGATGTCTCTCCTACTTTATTTACCAGTCAATATTTATGGCTTAACCAGCCAATCGCAATGTTGCAAGGTGGAAAGACCCGGATGTACTCATATTTATGTCATCAGATACATCAGTGTTATTTATTATGTTTTTTCGTAGTTGTTATCCCACTATCAAACGAAGATAGTTTCCTAATTGCTGCCATTACGTTGGATGTGTGTATGTTAGTTTTACCCTCCTATCTATTATAGAGCGTAATGTCATCAGCAAATATAACCAACTGAGACAATTTTATCAGAGAAACCATTTATGATTATCAGGAATAATAAAAGAACGATCGATCCTTGAGGCACATCTGCATGAATACGATGTTGCACAGAACTAAACTCCCACTACAAAATCAATAGGAACCGGACTATTACAGGAATAATCTAATCTGTGTTGATTTTGGGAGCCGAGGATGAAAATCCCTAGTCGGATATGGAGATGACTGGTTAAAATATACGCAGTAGAACGGACTTGCGTAAATGCATACTGTTGGTCAGAAAGGAGCTTAGCATTTAGAATATGGCGAAACAGTACGTGATTGACCAAAGACTCAAAAGTTTTAGCGAAGAAGGCAGAGGACTGATGGAGCATTAATTGGGAGGGTCAGTTCTTTCGCTATAATTCTTTAAGACTGAAACAATGGAAACAATTTTCCAGTTATCAGAGAAACAAGAACCAACTAGGCATTTGTTCAAGGGTTTGGAGAGGACAAGGGGCTAGCTCAGTAAAGCATTTCTTAATAAACATGGCAAGGAGGCGTTTAGGTTTTTATGATATCACGGACACGAGAAGGGGCTATTTTTTTTAGATCTCTCTCTCTCTCTCTCTCTCTCTGTACCTCTCTCTCTCTCTCTATATATATATATATATATATATGTGTGTGTGTGTGTGTGCGTGCGTGTGTGTGTGTGTGTGTGTGTGTGTGTGTGTGTGCTATTTTCCTTTCTTGACCAGTTAATTAGGGTTGATTGTGTGATTGTGAAAATTTGATAAAAATGTTTCCTCTTTTTTATTTCCCTTCTCTTTCTTTGTCCAGTAATTTAAATGCGGGAATATGCGAGGTTGCATATTTATATGTGCCTTGAATATTTCAAATTAGTTTTAGTTGGATATATGCACCTAAATCTGTGGCTCTCTTGAATTATTCACATACAAAAAACAAAAAAGAAGAAGAAGAAGAAGAAAAAGAAGAAGAAGAAGAAGAAGAAGAAGAAGAAGAACAACAACAACAACAACAACAACAAAACAGAATATTTGCTCGAAGGGAAGAAGGAAATGTGGTTGTATGTGCAATATATTAATTGAGAAAGTGGAAGTGACCATTCTCAACAATAATTTAATTGGTGTCAGATTATCGAATGTCATTTTTGTTATCACCACCCTCTTAAAAATTATATGAGCCATGATTCAACCTCGAATGAGATGGTTAACTTCGAAACGTATTTTTCGTGGGTCCTTTTATAATATTTTTTAGAATTTTACTTACTTTTTTTGAACCACTTATCAAGGCCAGAGACAACTGATCCCACCTAGAATTTTCATACCTACGGACAAAGGCATTAGGGTCAGCAAAACAAGGGCCCATTTTCTAATAATGAAATGTATAAAAAAACTATTAAATGTTGCCATATTCGAAGAGGTGGTGAGATAATTAGTCGCGTGCAAGCGACTCTGTAAGTCACTCCGTCGGTCCGTCGGTCGATCGGTCGGTCGGTCTGTAGGTCGGTCGGTCTGTCGGTCTGTCCGTAACACTTTTGTGCCTGGCCTTTTTGGTTAAGATTAGCGGTCTGTTGTTAATAGATGTTGTTCTTACCTTTTTAAGCTTTTCTTGGCCTTTTGGCTAAGATCAAAGTGTAGTATCTGTTTCGGCAGATACTGCACTTAAGATAATTTGTACCAGTCAATGGAGGGGAAACCCTCTATACTGGGACAATTATTTTTGGTAACCAGAGTGACCCCTTTTAGGGGAGCTGGTTTTTACCTCACATTAAAAACGGCCTTGTGCCTAATTTGCTCAGTGGGGGAGCAAATAAATACCATCTGTTTCGGCAGATGCTGCAAGCTATGACTAGCAAAGACCAGATGTGGGGGCAACCCCACATGCCTGACCATTAACCAGCTCCCATTTCCCACCTCTCGGGAGCTGGTCCCCTTTTTCCCTTCCCCCTCCCTTCACTCCTCACATTAAAAATCGGCCTTGTGCCTAATTTGCTCGGTGGGGGAGCAAATAAATACCATCTGTTTCGGCAGATACTGCAAGCAAAGACCACATGTGGGGGCAACCCCACATGTAAGACCTTGGTCAATGTAGGGGCAACCCTTCATACCAATTGTCACTATGCAGCTCCCCTACTCCCCGAGGACTTGGTCCCCATTTCTCCTTCACACCTCACATTAAAAATCGGCCTTGTGCCTAATTTACTCGGTGGGGGAGCAAATAAATACCGCTTTCTTGGCCTTTAAGCCAAGATCAAAGTGTAGTATCTGTTTCGGTAGATACTCCAAGTAAAGACCATATGTAGGGGTAACCCCACATATAAGACCTTGGTCAATGTAGGGAAACCCTTCATAGCAATTGTCACTATCCAGCTCCCCTATTACCTGGGAAGTTGGTCTCTATTTCCCCTTCACTCCTCACATTAAAAATCGGCCTTGTGCCTAATTTGCTCGGTGGGGTAGCAAATAAATACCAACCCCTACATATAAGACCTTAGTCAATGCAGGGGCAATGCTTCATACCAAGTGTCACTATCCAGCTCCCCTACTCTAGTTAAGTTCATTAAAGTCATTCTAAGTCAATTACTTTTTATTTATTTAAGTCATTTCAGCCCATTTTTCGGTCATTTTAGTTTATCTTTAAGAATGTTATGTCAATCCTACATTCACGCATTCATTCATTACACGAGAGCACGCGACTAATGGCTATCGGCCTTGTTTTAAACGAAGACAAATAATAAATATTTTTTAAAAGAAAGTGAACGATAAATAATTTTTAATGAAAACGAATGATAAATATTTTTTAAAACGAAGGCGAATGAAAAATAATTAATAATGACGACGAATAATAAATATTAAAATGAAAAAGAAATATAAATAATTCTTAAGGAAAACAAATGATAAATTGCAAAACAAAAAAGCGAATGATAAATACTCTTAGTTAAAAATAACAATAAATATTTTTTAACGAAAACAAACGATTAATAATTTTTTAATGAAAACGAAATATAAGTAACTTTTAATGGAAACGAATGATAAATATATTTTAAAACAAAGGTGAATGATGAATAATTTTTAATGAAAACGAATGATAAATATATTTTAAAACAAAGGTGAATGATGAATAATTTTTAATGGAAACGAATATAAATATTTTTAAAACAAAGGTGAATGATGAATAATTTTTAATGAAAACGAATGATAAATATATTTTAAAACAAAGGTGAATGATGAATAATTTTTAATGGAAACGAATAATAAATATATTTTAAAACAAAGATGAATGATGAATAATTTTTAATGAAAACGAATATAAATATTTTTAAAACAAAGGTGAATGATGAATAATTTTTAATGAAAAAGAATATAAATATATTTTAAAACAAAGGTGAATGATGAATAATTTTTAATGAAAACGAATGATAAATATATTTTAAAGCAAAGGTGAATGATGAATAATTTTTAATGAAAACGAATATAAATATTTTTAAAACAAAGGTGAATGATGAATAATTTTTAATGAAAACGAATATAAATATTTTTAAAACAAAGGTGAATGATGAATAATTTTTAATGAAAACGAATATAAATATATTTTAAAACAAAGGTGAATGATGAATAATTTTTAATGGAAACGAATGATAAATATATTTTAAAACAAAGGTGAATGATGAATAATTTTTAATGAAAACGAATGATAAATATATTTTAAAACAAAGGTTAATGATGAATAATTTTTAATGGAAACGAATGATAAATATATTTTAAAACAAAGGTGAATGATGAATAATTTTTAATGGAAACGAATGATAAATATATTTTAAAACAAAGGTGAATGATGAATAATTTTTAATGAAAACGAATATAAATATTTTTAAAATAAAGGTGAATGATGAATAATTTTTAATGGAAACGAATGATAAATATATTTTAAAACAAAGGTGAATGATGAATAATTTTTAATGGAAACGAATGATAAATATATTTTAAAACAAATGTGAATGATGAATAATTTTTAATGGAAACGAATATAAATATTTTTAACAACGAAAGTGAACGATTAATGATTTTTAATAAAAACAAATGATAAATAATTATTTTAAAACGAAAGCGAACGATAAATATTTTTCAGTGATCAATAATTCTTAATGAAAACAAATGATAAATATTTTTTAAAATGAAAGCGAACGATAAAGATGTTTTAAAGAAAAAAAACAAAACATTTTTTAAACAAAAGCGAACGATAAATAAGTTTTAATGAGAGCTGTTTAAATTCAAAGAAATGATATGAACACAAAGTTACTAGCGTAGAAATCTATTTTTTGAAATCAAAATATGAGTAAAAATGAATTTCGAAATAATGTTATTTTTTAAGCAGAAAATATATTTTTGAATACTAACGTTATTTTTTCAGGTGCATAACCACATAAACTAATTAATTAATGATTTTTTTTACAAGGTGGTCACCACTTATCAAGGTCCGGAAGCCACTCAGGGATAAAGGTTATTGTAAGTACAGTACGTTAGTGTGGATATTTAGAGTGTCTACTTAAGGGGCGGTTCATCAGGAATTTGTTTACGTTGGACTTGAAGACATCCAAGTTGTAGTCAGGAGGGAAGCAGGCAGACAGAACAGAGTTCCACAGGCGTACAGTTCTAAGAAAGAATCCTTGTTCATGGAATCCACGTTTTGATTTAAGCACAGATAAAGAGTGGGGAAAGTTTTTGACAATGGATTCAGCTAGACGGGTGTTTTCCGTAAAAGATTGGCGAGGGGGGACCAGAGATTGAAGCTCAGACGAGCACCTGCCATGGAAATAACGATAAAACAAAGATAGGCTTGCAACGTCTCTTCTGTGTGAGAGAGGTTGCAGGGAAGAGAAAAGGGCACCCCCACTAAGCCACAAAGTCTATTTTGTACTCTGTCAAGGCAGGATAGGCTGTTTTTAGCAGCTCCTGCCCAGATATGGCAGCAGTATTCCATCCTTGGACGTATTTGGCTTTTATATAGATAGAGAATTGCATCAGTAGTGAGATATCTTCCGGAGCGGTAGAAGGATCCCACCATCTTTCCAGCGACCTTGGCAACAGACTTGATGTACGTGTTCCATTTCAGATCAGAAGTGAAGGTCAAGCCCAGAAGTTTGTCAAAACATGGGGCTTCTCCTAGACGAGAGCCATCCATTTCAATTGATGCCAGATGGGGATCAGAGCGTTGATGATGTAAAGATAGGAGTTTGGTTTTAGATGCATTAAAGGTAATCAGCCACGACTTCCCCCACTGAACCACTCGTTTTGTGTTATAAAACTTGTTGATTCAAAATATAAAAAATATATTCAAGTTTTGTTGATTCAAAAAATAAAAAATATATTTAATTTTTTATGTAAACGATTAATAAATATTTTTAAAACCGAAAACGAAAGATAAATAATTTTTAATGAAAACGATTAATAAATATTATTTGAATTAAAACGAAAGATAAATCATTTTTAATGAAAACAAATGATAAATATTTGTTAAAACGAAAGCGAACAATGAATATTTAACAAAAAAATGATAAATTTTTTTTTTAAACGAAAGCGAACAATAAATAATTTTTAATGATAACGATTTTAAAAAATGAAAACAAATGATAAATATTATTAAAAATGAAAGGGAACGATAAATAATTTTTAATGAAAACAAATGATAAATATTTTTTTTAAAACAAAAGCGAATGATAAATAAGTTTTAATGAAAACCATTTAAATTCCAAGAAATAATACAAAGTTACTACTTTTTATCTACTTTTTGAAACCCAAATTTTGATAAAAATAGCGGGATAATTTAGTAAAAAAATGGGTTTCTAAATAGTGTTATTTTCTCAGCAGAAAATAGGTTTCTAAATAATAACGTTATTTTTTTCAGGTGTATAACCACATAAAACTGATAAATTAATGTATTTTGCGTTACAAAACTTGTTGATTAAAAAAAATTCAGAACTATTTAGATTTTAATATAAACAGCTGTAATTCGCACGTTGTTTACAAAATTATGATTTCTTTGAACGAAGTGAACATTACTTTTGAAAAACAAATTTCTCACAGTGCGTTGGTGGTGAAAAACAGAAACCGGGTTTTGAATGTACTAAAATTAACCAGCCACTTTTTGCCCCATTGTACCACAGGCTCAATGTCAGAGGAGAGAGACTCAGAGAAATCTTGGTCGTTGCTGACCTTTGAAGTATTGCCATAAATAGTAGTGTCGTCTGTGTACATATCGACGAATTAACTTAAAACGTGATTTGGGAAATCATTGATGAAGATAAGTTTAAAAGAAAGAAATAAACACTTACAGTCAAAATTAAACGTTTTTGTTTATGGAATCCTGATATCGAAAATTAAAGATTTCTTAAAAATATATGAACAGAACTGTGAAAAACATTATTTATTATTAAGAAAATAGTCTGGGAGAAATTTCCTGAAAAAATTATTAAAATTAAAAAAAAAATAATTTTCTACTTTCTGACAAAAAGTTCACTCTTGGTTTTTTAGATCCTTAAAAAAAATATACATTTTTTTGACAAGGAAGTCATCACTTATCAAATCCCGAAGTCCACTCGAGGATAAGGTTTATGAGTGTAAGCTTGTCGTTGAGACAACAGCATAGTGATCGTTTGTGGTGGAAATCGGTAGAATTTGATTATTTAAGGGGACGGCTGGACAAGAATTACAGGCGACTATGTTGTAGCCAGCTAGAAATAGGTCCACGAAAGGGAGTTTCATAGGTAGGGCAGTTTAAGGAAAGAACCTTTGTTCATGGAATTTGCGTTTATTTTTAGGCACGAGAAGATTAAGAAAATTGCCGATAATTGTAGCAAGACAAGTGCTTGTTGTAAAAGTTCTGAAGGGGGGATTATAAATTGGACCTCAGACGAGCATCTGCCATAAAAGTAACGATAGACCAGAAATAGATTTGCAACGGAATTTCTGTGAGCAAGGTTGTAGGGAAGGAAAAAGGCATTACCTACCAGCTTTGGACGCCGGTTTTGAACCCTGCAAAGAGACGATAGGTGGTTATGAGCAGCTCCTTCATAGCAGCAGCACTTCATATTAGGACATATTTGACTCTTATACAGGTAGAGAACTGCATGGAGAGTGAGAGGGCGAGTGAGAGTAAGATACCTTCTGGTATTAATTAAATGTGATTTGGGAGATGATTAAACTACTTTTCAACTACTTTGGCAACAGATTGGATGTAAGTTTTCCATTTTGGGTAAAGAGTAAAGGTCAGACTCAGAAGCTTGTCGAAGCAGTGTATCATTTCAAGACGATGGTCATTCATACCAATTGAGGCCAGGTGAGGATCAGAGCGTTTGTGGTGAAAAATAGAAACTTGGTTTTAGATGCATTAAAATTAACCAGCCACCCTTTTCCCCATTGCACCACGTGCTCAAGGTCAGAGGAGAGTGAGACTCATAGAAATCTTGGTCGTGGTTTGCCTTTGAAGTATTACCATAGATAGTAATGTCGTCTGCGTATATGTCGACAAATTAAATGTGATTTGGGAGATCATTGATGAAGCTAAGGAAGAGAGTTGGGACCAGAATGGATGTCCGAGACTAGCGTTGATACTTTGAGCTTCGGACTTTCCCATAGGCGACTACTGGTATAAACCTATCAGAAAGAAAGGATTCGATGATTGAGAAGACTTTTCCAGATATTCAATAGCTGAAAATCTTGCGAAACTTGCATCTTTATACCAAACTCCATCAAATGTCTTTGATATGTCAAGAGCCATTGCTCTAAAAAGCAAACCCCAGCCGATAGATTAACTGATTCTGTGTGAAATTACAGTCAGTACATCAGTTGTAAATCTTCGAGACGAAAACCTTAATGCTTGTCACTGAATAGGTTGTTTTGCTGAGATGATTGACAACTTCTCTAGCATGGATTCAAGCAACTTACTCATGACACATAGAAGACTAATTGGTCTGTATTGAGATGCACAAGACGAATCTTGAATAATTTTAAATACTTAACAAGCTAATGAGGTTTTCCAAAGTGTTTGGAAGCATTTACTCTTTAGGCAGCATTTAAACAGCTTTGCCAGAATGTGAGTTAGTTCCGGTTGCAGAATTTTGATTATCGGAATACTAATGGCTGGGATATTGTCAGCTCCAATTATTTTGCTTGTATCAAGGTTCTTGATAAGTTTGGTAATATTACGGGCATATATGTGAATGTCGCTCAGATTATTTTTAGTTTTTGGAGGAAATTAGGGAGATTTTTATGCCAAGTTCTTGACTAAGAGTCTGGTTTTATTAGATGCTGACGAAATCATCCGAGGGCCATTTGTAATGATTAAAATAAAGGACACGCATGACAAGTGATCGTCTGAGATCCAACCAACCAAGAAACACTCGTCTAGCTGTAAACACTATCAATAATTCCCCCCACTCTTTATCTGTGCCTAAACCTAAACGTAGATTCCATGAACAAAGCTTCTTTCTTTGATCTGAACGCCTGTGGAATTGTCTTCCGTTTTCCTGCTTTCCGGCTGACTACAATATGGTTGTCTTCAAGTCTAACGTAAATAAGTTCTTGATGAGCCGTTCCATATAAGTTATCAAATTTAACAAATTTTCATTACTAATGATTACTATATTGTCCAATTTCTACTGTACACTCTTTAACCCTTATCCTTGAGTGGCCTCTTGGCCTTGATAATGAGTTGATACCTATGAAAAAAAAGAAAAAGTCCAATGTGAACAAGTTCTAATTGAATCGTCCCCCTAAGTAATCCAAGTTTCAAAATTCCCACGGTTTACTATGCTAAAATCGCAATGACTAATGTATACCTATTAACCCTTATCCTCGAGTGGCCGCTGGGCCTTGATAAGTGGTGACACCCTTGTAAAAAAAAAATCACAAAAACACTCGCCACGTCACAACAGCTATCAACAGTTTCCTACACTTTCTAGCTGTGCCTACATCTAAACACAGATTCAATGAACAAAGCTTTTCCTAAAACTGTCCGCTTGGCCTGTTTCCCAGCTGATTACAATGTGGTCATCTTCAAGTCTAATGAGAACAAATTCTTGTTGAGTCGTCCCCTTAAATAATCCAAAATCTACACCATTAACGATTACTACACTACCACATTACATTCATTAACCCTTATCCTCGAGTGGCCTTCGGGTCTTGATAAGTGGTGACTCCTGCATAAAAAATCTGTTCTTCAACATTGGGCTTGATGGACTGAGCAGATAAAAGGAAAATAATTTGACTATATTTGCTGTATTGTCAGGAAAAATGATTCTAAAATATCTTATTCCATTTTAATTCTTCATAATAGTCAGTACCATGGAACCGTGGTCGTTGGACTTCATCTGTGACGTTAGCAGGTCACGTGATTTTTAGTGACACGGTCTAATATTTACAAAAGCCACGCTCAGTAATAAAGAACGTGAATGAAAAGACGAAAGCAATACGTGATCAAGACCGCGTGTCAATCGTCAACCGAAACATGATAAATAAACAGATACAATAAATCTTTAAATACAACCCCGCCATATACCTTCTCCTTTCCCTCTCCTCCTTTCCATTTCCCTCCTTCCACTTCTCTCTTCCAGCTCGTAAAGACTGGTATTCAACCAAGCTTGAAAGTCAACACCAAAATGTATCTGCCTGTGCTAAAGAGTGTGGTGATCCCTTGGTGCAACCAGGTGGTCGCCGGTAGACCCTGGCACCAGGATTTGGCGCCGACCCACAAGTCCAAAGAGACCTAGGTTAGGCTTTATAATGAGTGCTACGAGTTTGTACCATTCTCTCACTGGACCCCTCCTCCCCCTTCTCCCTTCGACCTAAGCTTTCTGGACAACTTCGTTTGATCATGCGTCTAGAACATCACCAAATATGACCTCCCACAACACCAAAGTCAGCCTGATCACCGACATCTGTCGAGTATTCGCCAAGCTCCCGCTGGCGCTTGTGGAAAAGGCATGCTTCCAGTTCCGTACTTGTATCGAGGTAGCGATTGAGGCTGAAAGCAGCTACATAGAATAGATGTCAGATCTACTACATAATCAAGTTACCTGTGTATTGATTTTTTTAAATAAAAGTTTAAAAATAAAGCTGTAACGTTGTTTTTTTAGGGCGACACTTTTATCGTTCCACTCTGTAGTAGACCAGCATTTATCAATCAGCATTCCCGGAGCCATAAGATTTTGCAAAAAGGATTCTGCAAGATTCAGCACTAATAAATCAGACATTTTTTTTAATTCATTACAGGAAATAAAACACCGGTCGGATGTTGCCTCATATTTTTTTTTAAGTGTCAGATTATCTCAAACAAATTGGCAACCAAAAAAAGCTTAATAAATGAGTCCCGCATGAAGCCAATATTTAAGAAAATTGTGACTTGATAAATAAAAAAATAGAACATACAAAAGCACGTATTTTGCAGGTGTTTTAGTTTCTTTGTAATACTAGCAGGCCGCCCGGCATTGCCCGGGCGTAAAATACGCTTAATTCTGATATTTTGATTAATGCAGATTTCGTATTCATTATTTGACCAAATATGTAGTAATGATTCAAAAAGTTAAAAAAAAAAAAATGACTCGTGCGCGACCACCGAAAATCGAAATCAAAACGTTTAGCTTACGATTTACTTTTTCCTTTGATGTTAATGCCTGAGCTATGAAGACATGTTTGCTGCAAGGCTAAAAAATTAAAACATGAATCAATAGCTATTATGTTACGCATGCATATTCGTAATGCCGTCGTTTGGCCTCACCTGGCAAATTCCATATTTTAATTTTCACAATTTTGGGCCGATTTTCTCGGCTAAAACACAAATATTAAGTTTCACATGGGTTCGAATGCCTTATATATATGAAGTTTTATGGCTGTAGAGCAAAAGCTGACAGAGGAGTTTGGTAGGCAATTTTTTTAAAAACAAATATGCATATACGCATACATAAATATATATAGAAAGAGTTTTGTGTTTGCTATAACCTTTTTACGCAAATATTGCGCAAGTATAAATCATGTAGATTGTCTGTATGAATATAATTACACGTAATAGTTAACTAAAAATGATTATCCCGTAAGAAGATCTAAAAAAAACTAATAGGGAATTAATTAAAATGAATGTTTAAAAGAATATGCAAATTAGCTAGATCTTTTGCAGATGAAAGCAGATGAAAGCAATTTCACCATCTATATATTACAAAATTGTATTTTCTTTTTCAATAAATAGAAAAAAAAACGGGGGTTAATATGAATATTAATGCAAAAAAACAAAAACAAAACAACTTTATAGATTTCGAATGATTCCTTTACTATAAACTGTATTAAAAAAAAAAAAATGAATGGATATGAAACTTTTTATGAAAAACTGGAACTTTTTCGTTTCTTCCTCTTAACGTATAAGACGGTCTGCGTGAGAGCTTTCTCCCAAATGGTAAAGAGTACATCTATTTTTTTTATCAATATTAACGTACGCACGTCCATCTTGTTATCATCAATCACAAATAATTCTATCAACCAATAAAATATTCAGAGCAAAACGAGATCTTTCTTAGACTGCAAAACGTATTCGGTGTTCAGATCTGATCTGTATTTGTATAATTTTATAATGTTGGTCTTTTTGCTTTTTTTTAAACTACATTAGCAGATGGCCTTCGAGTCAAGATCAAAGTGTAGGATCTGTTCTTCAGATGCTACACTTCAATTTCTTGTTCTCTGTCAGTGAAGGAGAAATCCTTCACGACTGAGACAGTTTTTATTTTTGTTCCTTTTCTCCACATTAAAAAACGACCCTGGTGTCTAACTCTGTCCCGTGGGGAGGCATTGTAAATAGGACCTACATTAGCAGATCATTACTTGTTATCTCTGAAAAGACCCGAAACTGCACACAAATTTCAGCATGACAGATGCATATTTAAAAAAAAAATGACACACCAAAAATTATCGGCAACAAGAGGTGTCAAACCCTGGGATAAATCATGAAAATTATTTGTCCATTTTGAACTATTGTAATTTATATATATTAGATTTGTTGCTGATAGATTCAGATAGAATTGAACCATTAATTTAAATTTTCGTTATATTTAAGTAAAAAATTAATTTAAAAAACAAACATTTGTATCTCATCCTAATTCACATCGTTATATTTTTCTTTAATTAGAAGTGTACTGGCCCCATAACCTCTTGAATTGGAAGCAATGTTTAATTTCAGAAGAGATTCTGATGGGTAGTTATTCTATACAAGTCCTGGAGATGAAGAATTCTAGACAGGTTCTGGGATTTATAACTTTGCAGACAAGGTACAAAAGATCCTTCTTTTGATGCCACGAAAAAATTATGTGCTGGAATGCTAAAACAATTTAATTTTTTATGGAGCAATTCTGTTTTCTGATTGGTTGATAGCAGAACGTGAATTAATTTGATTCGTCAGTTCGTATCAGCAGCGTTTATGAATAGAATTTTCCAACTTTGAGGGAGCACATCACCGTTAGATATAAAAAAAATCTAAACAATTTTTGTTAAACTAAGTGTACGTTTGTACTTGTATTCTTAAATAAAACACAACTATTGAATGTTTCTAAATTAAAAGAAAAGATCTGGAATAAGTTTTCTTAAACGACTTCAGTTCTACAAGAATATGAAAGTGACCTCCCTTTGATGTAGCTTCGTTTTCAAATATAATCATACTATTATATAATCATTGTTGTAATCGTGTAAGAAAAGAACTTGTAGTAATTTCGACATGCAGCGGTTCTTCTTGACCGAAAAAAGAAACAATCAAAATGTTTCGTAAAAAAAAGGACATTGTCTGTCGAAACGTGTTAGACTAAAGTAATAAATTGAAGATTGTCTCTTACAATATTATTTTATTATTTGTATTGAACTAGCTAGCACAATATTACTTTCTGGATATCTATGAGTAACAGCATAATGTAGACATATTTGTTGATTAAAAATATTAGGTTGTGAAGAAAGTTCTTGCAGGATTTTTAATTTTGTATTTCAAACGATGTATTTTCAAAAGAGTTTTCGTTATAATACCTTTATTTTACATATCATTTAAAAGAGCATTTTCCGGCTTATCTAATCGTTTAAATCACAATCGTCTTAAAACAGCTCTGTTTCCTTTTCAGTCTGTTAAATACAAGATGGAAAAAAGCAAATCACCCCCACACTGTAGAGATCCCTAGATGTAAAAGATCTTTTTACTCCAATAGTTTCTTCCCCAGAACCGCTAGACTCTGGAATTCCATTCCAGGCCCCTGCTTCCCCAACAGTACTGACGTGTAGAAGTTCAAGTGTAACGTGAACCGACACCTTGCTGCCCAAATCCCTACATAGTACCCCAGTAGTTGCCCCTGATAGTAGCCCCCTACACCAAAGTGGCAATTTGCATTGTTTGGGGTGAAAATGTAATAATAATAAAAAAAATTTCTTATTTCAATTCAAGCTAGGCCGAAAAGTTGCGGAAACAGTTCGCGATATCAACGAAGCGTTTGACTTAGAAACCACTACTGAACGCACATCACAATGATGGTTTAAGAAATTGCAGTGACGGAGTCTTAAAGAGGATGAGCATAGTGGTCGGCCATCAGATGTTGAGAATAATCAATTAAGAGCCTTAGTGGAAATAAATCCACGCACAACTGTTCGGGAACTTGCTTCTGAATTAGACGTAACGTATACAACGATTTCCAACCACTTAAGAGAGATTGCAAAAACAACAAAAACTTGATTAATGGTGTCTCACGACTTTAAAAACAACCAAAAGAAACGCAGTTATGAAGTGTCATCTTCCCTTCTTTTACGCAACAAGAACGACCCGTTTTTCGATCGGGTCGTGACTTGTGATGAAAAGTGAGTTCTTTACGACAACCAGCGACACTCAGCTCTGTGGTTAGACAGCAACGAAGCTCCACAAAATTTCTCGAAGCTAGAGTTGCACCAAAAGAAGGTCAAGCTGACTGGTGGTTTGCAACTAGTCTCATTAGTTACAGTTTTTTGAATGCATGCGAAACCATTACGGTGTGGAAGTACTGTCAACAAATGGATGAAATGCATCAGAAACTTCGACAACAACACCCAGTATTAGTATGCAAGATTTTTAGGTAACTGGTATAACCACAGTTGCTTTGAATTGGCAAAAGTGTTCATTCTGATGGTGCTTATTTCGATCAATAATTTTTTATTTTAACCGAAATATGTTCATCTGAATCTAAAAGTTTAAAAACTGCATAAACTTTCTTGTCAATCTAATATTTCTCATTCTGTGGAAGTTTTACGCACTGTTATAGTTTTTAATATTTTGTCTCGCCTAAATATTCGCCATTTAATCATGTGATCTGTTTTGATTAATAAATGGATGATCACATTCAAGGCTGCCAAGACTAAGCTTGTTTATTTCAATAACTACAAGACACCTTTTCTACCACCAATAGCAATGGCTAAGAATACACTGCCTAAAAGTACTTTCTTTAAACTCCTCGGCCTAACGTTTACAGGGGACATGACCTGGAATATATATATTGAGAGCATTGCCAAGGCTGCTGCAAAGAAGGTGGGCTCTCTCTACCATGCCAGAAAATTACTTACGCCTGAAAGTATCCTGTACCTCTATAAGGCCACCATTCGCCCATGTATGGATTATTGCTATCACATTTGGGCTGGTGCATCTGCTACTGGTCTCTCATTCCTGGACAGGGTTCAAAAGAGAGTCGCCAAAATGATAGGTCCTGAACTGTCATCTAAGCTTCAGCCTCTGTCCCATCGACGAAATGTTGTATCCCTCTGCCTGTTCTACTAATACTTTAATGGTGGCTGCTCTGACGAACTGCAAGCACTTGTACCTCCTCGACGTGACCACCCCCGACAAACTCGACAAGCAACTAAGTCCCACCTCTTCACAGTAGAGATCCCTAGGTGTAAGAAAGCCTTTTACTCCAATAGTTTCTTCCCCAGAACTGCAAGTCTTTGGAACTCCCTTCCGGGATACTGCTTTCCCAACTGTACTGATGTGCAGAAATTCAAGTGCAATGTGAACAAACATCTTTCTACTCATCTTCCTTCATAATGCTCCCGCAAATTGTTCTCGATAGTAGCCCCCTACTTCAAAGTGGCACTTATCTTGTTTGGGGCGAAAAAAAAAAGCAAATTTCTGGTTATTAATTTTAAATCTATTTTTTTTTTCGCCTATATATCCAACATTTTGTACAAAAGATGTTATAAATTGGAGCCCATATTAGATAATGAGATGGAGTGAATATCTTTAAGACTGTGAGAAGTGAAATCGATCACAAAATAATATAATTGTTTCGTTATGTGGTGTTGTCTAAGTGCCTTTGAATGACGTTAACAAAACAAACTCTTTATCACGAGGATAAAATACAGAAAATTATGTACAGCTAAATTGTCATATATATTTTTAAAATTTAGTACCTAGCTCTAAATACGTATTGAGCACTGTCAAAGTAAATACCGAAAATAGATAAATAAAATTTTATGTAGATACATAAAATAATATAATACATATATAATTTTTTTTATTGTTGTTTACATAAACATTTTAATGTCGCTACATGATCATGATAATGTTTTGGTTAATTAGTTATGAATAACTAAATACCTCGGCAGGAAATATTGCTTTTAAGAATACCAAGTCTAATAAAATGGGGAAGAACGAATTTCACAAAAATTGCAATTTGAAAAAGTCCCGTGGACACATAAAAACGGGTACGTAAAAATCAAATCAAATACACAACACATAAGATAAAAAAAATTAAAAATAAAATAATATAAAAGAATGAGGTTTTTAGTTCATTTTAGAGAAAAAGGACGTAAATTTTGTTCAACGAATAGTATTAAACTGTAACTAATAAAATAACAGCAGCTATTAAAAATCAAGGAAAAAATGTTCCAAATAAATAAAGTTCGTTTTTGTAAAAATAAAAATCTACGGACGGATGATTTCAAGACCATTATGCTTTAGATGAAGAAAGCTCGAATTGACCACTTGGAAAAAACAAGAACTATAAAAACAACTGATCCAACGAGGACAGAAAAACTGACAAAAAGTTGACAAAAAACAAGCAATAAACTACTACTACTACTACTACAACAACAAAAAAATAAATAGAAGAACAACTACAGAAAAATAAAAAATTAGAAACCTGAACATTAAAATACTTATTAAAAGAAACAAAGTATTTTCGCAGAACACTATATGGAACACGATGGAGATCCGTACCTACATTCGCGACCAAGACAAAACGTTCAACGCTTTCTTTGGATATTGTGAAGACCTTTTCAACGTCGATTGCTAAAATTGGGCTTTTTCGGTTTTTACAGCTGGATTAAGCAGATGCAGTAAAATGAAGGCCAAATTCGACGCAAAAGAAAATGCACGCCCATTTAAAAAGAAAAAAAAGGAGGAACGTTCCATCTGTGATATTAAAAAGTAAAAAAAAAAGTACACCAACGGTCGAAACCTTAAAACAAATACGTAAAACTCTTGGATTGTAATAGTTAACACGAGGAATAGAGTTTCCTGTCGGATATTTAATCTAAAAGTATTAAATTTGCACAGAAAAAGGGACATCTCAAAGTATTTTGTATCCACAGATATTGAGACCATAAACATAATACATATATTTTGTCTTTTTCGTTGTTGTGTTCCATTAAAAAAATCATGTTTTTTTTATGTTGTGTTTTAAATAAACACGGTTCGAACTTTTTAATGCTTATATCAATTTGACTGTTTAAAAAAAAATCATGTTTTTTGTGTTGTATTTTGAATAAACACGGTTCGAACTTTTTTAATGCTTATATCAATTTAATTGTTTTTTTAAAGAAAAACTCATGTTTTTTTGTGTTGTGTTTTAAACAAACACGGTTCGAACCTTTTAATGCTTATATCAATTTGACAGTTTTTTAAAGAAAAAATCATGTTTTTTATGTTGTGTTTTAAATAAAGACGGTTCGAACTTTTTTAGTGCTTATATCAATTTAACTATTTAAAAAAAATATGTTCTTTTTGCTTTGTGTTTTAAATAAACACGTTTCGAACTTTTTAATAATTATATCAATTTAATTGTTTTTTAAAAAACAAAATCATGTTTTTTGTGTTGTGCTTTATACAAAAACGGTTCGAACTTTCTAATGCTTATATCAATTAAACTGTTTTTTTTAAAGACAAACTCATGTTTTTTGTGTTGTATTTTAAATAAACACGGTTCGAACTTTTTAATGCTTATATCAATTTAACCGTTTTTAAAGAAAACATCATGTTTTTTGTGTTGTATTTTCAATAAACACGGTTCGAATTTTTTAATGCTTATATCAATTTAACTTTTTTTTAAAGAAAAAAGTCATGTTTTTTAATGTTGTGTTTTAAATAAAGACGGTTCGAATTTTTTAATGCTTATATCAATTTAACTGTTTTTTAAAGAAAAAAAATTCATGTTTTTTGTGTTGTGTTTTAAATAAGCACGTTTCGAACTTTTTTTTATTGATTATTCAATTTGACTGTTTTTTAAAGAAAATATCATGTTTTTTATGTTGTGTTTTAAATAAACATGGTTCGAGCTTTTTAATGATTATATCAATTTGGCTGTTTTTTAAAGAAAAAAAACATGTTTTTTTGTGTTGTGTTTTAAATAAACACGGTTCGAAGTTTTTAATGCTTATATCAATTTAACTGTTTTTAAGAAAATATCATCTTTTTCAAAACTTTTTTTGTTAATTATTTTATAATTAATTTTTAAGGATTAAAAACTTCAAAATATTTTTAAGATTGTTATTTTGTATTAAGGAAAACAATATGAAAATATAATTTCGTTGTTGACGACTGTGTGTTGTTTGTTTTTGTCTTATGTTTTAAATAAACATGATTATTTTAAGTTTTTTTTTTTTTAAATCAAATTAATTATTTTTCCATGAAATAATTTTGATTTCAGTTTTATTCCAAAGAAAAATATCTTCATTTTTTAAATTTATTTTTAGAATATATATATATAAACTTTGACAATAATGACGAGAAGCGCTAATTTGACGCCGACTTGTCCCCGTGATGAATCAGCAACACGCCGAATAATCCACACGCCTAATAAGCCCCCCCCCCCGGTTCCGCCACACGCCAAATCGGCCACACGTTGAATCGACCACACGCCGAATCGGCCAAACCGATCACAACGCTAAATCAGTTACGCCGAAGCATATCATACACGACAAATGTTGATATCCTTTCTATTTCTTTAAGGAAGACATTGTCTGTGGTGTGGTGATCTGCATTAAACCCCCCCCCCAAAAAAAAAGACGCAACATTCAGTCATCAATATTCACAAATTTATCCAGTTATAATTTCTTCAGACTAATTTTCGATTAAGATAGCCCTCCTCCTAAAAAAAAAAAAAAAAAAAAAAAAACAGAAAAAAAAAGAAAAAAAAAAGGAAAAGAAAAAGAAAACGACATTATGATTTCTAACGCGGAAAATGGTAACAGATCTCCCAATCAATTAGGTCACCGAAATCGTTACGGGTGGCGTATCTTGTGGAATTGAGGTAGAACATACGAATTCGCTTGTTAGCAATTCTATTTTACTTTTATATATTTTACTAAAGACACTACTGTCAGCTGCCCACACACGCACACGCACGCACGTACACATACACACGTACGCACGCACACACACACGCGCGCGCGCGCACACACACACACACACACACACACACACACACACACACACACACACACACACACACACACGCACACGCACACGCACACACAAAAGAAGACATTTTTTTTTTAATAGTAGATAGATAGCCGATAAATGATACTATTTGCGGCGTGACTTATTTTAAAGGAAATACAGTTAATGAATTTGTTTAAAATACTTTATTTTGGTTACCTACACATTTGTGCCCTATTTGTGCTTCAACAAAAATGTTTACTATATATATATATATATATATATATATATATATATATATATATACACACACACATATATATATATATATATATATATATATATATATATATATATATATATCGTTTCAGGCAAGGCATGAAGCCATTTGATGTAAGGAGCTAAAATACTACGAGGTCAAGCAAATAGCTAATTATAAGTGTTTGATGGATAGATTCCAACCAAGAAAACACCAATTGTTCCCGCTTTGTCAGAAACATTGTTCATGGAATGTGAGGACTAAATGACAAAATAATAGAAGTTATAAGCATTTTCATGTTCCATAATTACTGGCTGTAAGTAAAGTAAATAAGTTGTTGGTTACCTTATTACTTTACTCACTACTAATAAGTATGGAACTTAATATATCAATAATTTCTATTAAATATTATTTTTAACGCAAATAGATCACAAATAAGTAGGCAAAGAAAATATTAGGTCGGGAAGAAAATTCTTGTGGAATTTTTGATTTCAAATGATGCATCGTCAAATAAGTTTTCGTTCTAATACCTTTACATTATATATCATTTTAAAAAGTGTGTTTCGCTCTATCTAATCGTTTAAATGACAATCATTTTATAACAATAATGTCTTCCTATCAAAATGTCGAATACACGATAGTAAAAAAAAACAATCAACAAATTCGCACAATTTTCTTATTTCAATTCAAGCTAGGCCGAAAAGTTGCTGAAACAGCTCGTGATATCATCGGAGCGTTTGGTCCAGAAACCATTACTGAACGCACAGCACAATGGTAGTTTAAGAAATTTTGTGGCGGCGACGAGAGTATTGAAGATGATGAGTATACTGATCGGCCAACGGATGTTGCCAACGATCAAGCAAAAGCCTTAGCCGAAGCCAACTCACGCACAACTGTTCAAGAACTTGCTTCTGAATTAAACGTATCGTATACGACGATTTCCAACCATCTGAGAGTGATTGCAAAGGCAAAAAGTTATAAATGGCTGACTCACGAATTGAACGACAACCAAAAGAAACGCCGTTATGAAGTGTTATCTTTCTTACTTTTACGCAACAAGAACGACCCGTTTCTCGATCGGATTGTGACTGGCGATGAAAAGTGGTTTTTTTTTCTTAATGATTAGATACCGACGAAGCTCCAAAACACTTCCTGAAGCCATAGTTGCACCAAAAGAAGGTCATGCTGACTGTTTGGGGGTCTGCGACCGGTTTCATTCCTTTCATTTTTTTTTTTATGTAGGTGAAACCATTGCGGCAAAGAAGTACTGTCAACAAATGGATGACACTTCGACAACAACACCTAGTATTGGTCAACAGAAACACCCAATTCTCCCCACGACAATATCTCACTACATGTTGCTAAACCGACCTTGAACGAATTGAGTTACAAAATTCTGCCTCACCCGCAATACTCTCCAGAAATCTCACCTACCAACTACTACTTTTTCATTCATTTCGACAATTTTCTTTGTGAGAAATGTTTCAAAAGCCTAAGCAATATCAAAAACGCCTTCAGCGACTTCATCGCCCCCAGAACGCAAGACTTTTTTTTTTTACGTTACTGGCATAAATACACTTGTTTTGCGTTGGCAAAAGTGTGTTGATTCTGCTCGTGCTTATTTCGACCAATAAATGTTTGTTTGGACCGAGCTATATTTATATAAATTTAGAAGCAAAAACGACGCAAAAACTTTCTTGTCAACTTGGATAATTTTCTATATGTTTGTTAGTCTGTTTGTTTGTCTTTCTGTTCGTTTTACTTTTTCCCAAACTACAGAACTGATCTAGCTGAAGTTTTATATGAATCTTTGTTATCATAAGGTGCAGTGATTAAGTATGATACTACCCGTTCGACGCAAAGTTAAAATTAATATAGATTAGTTACCACAATACTACATTTACTCTAAAGGTTTTCTCGGAAACTACTGCGCCGATCTGGCTTAAATTTTGCACGAAACTTTATTATGATAAGGTACATCGAACTTAGTATTATGGTATCTGTTTAATGAACAGTTATTAATTAATAGGATAATATAGATTTGTAGTTAACGCAAAAATGAACAGAAATTTAACCATATTCAAGAATCAATTTCGCATAAAGCATATATTCTAAGTCAACGGGCTAAAACTATTGACAGTTTTTAAAACGTTAAAACGTTTAGCTTTTTACTACTTTTAGGTTTTTACAAGTGTATTTCTTTAAGACTTTATTTATGTCGCCAATAGTAATGTTTACATGGGAATCTTTGTATTATGCCACATTATTAGGTCAAACTAGGAAAGCTTAGATGACAAGGTGTCTATGTAATGAGGTCAGAATTGCAGACTTGTGTGTCAACAACGAACTATTGCTTATTACGTTCAGATACTCAGATATGTGTGGGCGGCGAGCACCGGCGCATGAAATGTATGCATAAATGAAAAACAGCTGCTCTCTGATTAGAATATTTGTTACTCTCTTCATCCGGACTGCCCCTTTTTTGAGAGTCTGGATGTGCTCACATTAAAACCGACCTTGTGTTTATTTTTACTCCCCTGGAGAGACAAGTAAAAATAAAAGAATGGATAAACATCGCACGTCCCTGTCTGTCTGTCTGTCTGTCTTCCCCCCCTCTCTCTCTCTCTCTCTCTCTCTATCTCTCTCTCTCTATATATATATATATTTTATATATATATATATATATATATATATATATATATATATATATATATATATATATATATATATGTGCGTGTGTGTGTGTGTGTGTGTGTGTGTGTATGCATATTTATTTATTTATACAGGTTTGGTTTAATATAAGCGCTACACTCTGCATATTCTTTTTCTGTCCGTTTTTCGATATGGCGGCCTAACTTTCTCGCGTTTTCGGCGAAAGAGTAGAGAAATTCGCTAAACATACTAATTGACATGCGTTTTTAGTGTGCGCACGATTACACTATGTGTATTTCAACTCACATGGGTCGTCTTCAGGTACTGTGGTATAGTGAATGTTCATTACTGAATAAACTGATCAAATGATGCGCCTATAAAATATACCACAGTATTTGAAGACGACCATGTGTGTTGAAAACATGTGTACGTTGGTGGATTTTTTTCTACTCTTTCGCCAAAAACACTAGAAAATTAGCCCGCCATAGTAAAAAAGTGAAGAAAAAAAAAGAGAAGAATATTCAGCACTTAATGCTGATATTCAACCAGATCTTTATAAATGAAAGAATACTGCCGAAGTATACGATTAATTGTCTAGCCGCACTGATGAGTTGTGAAACAGCGAAACAGTACTGTATGTGGATGACTATAATACCCCCAATCTTAGGTTGAGCATTTAGGAAGTGATATACAAATTACCATTAGCGCATGAAGCGATGCTGTTTGTGTAAACAAATTAGGCTTAGGTACTTTGGACAAAACATTGTTAATTCACGTTCCGCTTAGCAGCAGCTGTATAGCGCAATGGTTAGGAGTTCCGACTGTCGTTTGGGTGACCGGGTTTCGATCCTGGCTTGAGGTAGTTGCTTGTATATCCGCACTGATGAGTAGTGAAACAGCGAAACAGTACTGTATGTGGATGACTATAATGCTCCCTTGAGCATTTGGAAAGTGATATACAAATTAGCATCAGGTACTATGACTATGTCAAAACATTGTTAATTCGCAGCAGCCGTATAGCGCAACGGTTAGAAGCTCCCATTGTCGTTGCCGACTGGCTTGATGTAGTTGCTTGTCTAGCCGCACTAATAAGCTGTGAAACAGCGAAACAGTACTGTATGCAGATGATATATATATATATATATATATATATATATATATATATATATTGTGCGCACGATTACACTATGTGTGTTAATAGAAAAGAGAGCGTCACTCTTTTTCTAAATGCATACAGAGACATTACACATTGTTAGAAAATGGTTGAATGAAACGGAAGAGGGCGATAGAAAAAAAAACTTAGTAAAAGGTTAATCACGTGCGTAGTGAATTGCAACTTACGGCTAATTAAGCAAATTAAAATTGCATTCTTTTTTTTACCTTTATAACCTTTATGTAATTAGTGTTCATGCATACAGACGGACAAACGTCTTTCATATTAGTATATATCAAATGGGATTTAATAATGCATTGAACTATCAATAGCAAAATTAAGTTTAACAAATTGGGGCCCTTCGGTAGCGAGAGGGAAGGTAAACTAGTAAATTATGCAATTTACCCAGCTAAGCTTAAGGAAGTTTAGAATATACAGTTTTGAAACAAATAAATAAACATTTGACAGATAAAAGAATTTACAAAACATAACAGTCGATGACAATAACAAACATTGGCCTCATTTTAAATTACGAATCGGTGTTATAGAGAGATTCGAAGGGCGGGCGACATACGTTCAAATCATGTAATCAAATCTAGATAATCAGAAACCGACGCCAAACAGTTATCAAAGATGTAACCCCAAGAAGAAACGCAACTCAATCTGATCGGACGTGCATGTGTTAGGAGATAGAAATGAAACCAGAATAAAAAGAAATTGTATTGTTGTTAATTTGCATTGATTGCGATTGTCAGACTGACTTCCTCATCTTGGTTGTTATAGTCACAACGTTTCGGCCGTTTTACCCTCCGGCCTTCATCAGGTGTTTTGTTAGGAGTCTCGAACCCAACCCTTTATTATTATTACGGAGGTACCGTGTTCGGACTCCAACTAGGCTCTGAGACATAGTTGCTGATTCTCTGTTTTGAACGTTACTTTTTTACTGCCTTCGTTCAGGATTAAACTCAGCACCTTTGGGTAACTGTAAAATTTGATACAACGTCTAGGACCACTCGACCATATGTCACTAGGACAATTGTTAGCTGGTTTTTGTTAATGTTAAACCTGTTGTTATTCAAGGTTTTTTCTCTCTATCAGAGGTGTCAAAATTGCATTCAGCTCTATGCTTGGTTTGCTCAGTAGGTTGTTATGTCCGAGCATGTGAGCTGTTTCTTTAAGTTTTCTTATCTTATTAATTTGCATGTATCGATATTTGAAGGTTTTTTTTTAAATTCAGATGAGAAGGAAGTATGTCTGTTTTTGTCATCAAGCGCGTTTTGTGGATTGAAGTTAGTGTAACTAAACCGCTAACGCTGATAGCAGCAGCAGCAGCAGCAGCAGCAACAGCTACATAACGCATATGTAAATAGCCAAGCCAGTGTGCAAAGTGACATTACAGCGGAGGAAACGCGTCAGGCTAGATGGACATGTGGCAGCGAAAAACTTTTAAAATGATGTCGAAGGTAATGGTAATAAGAACTGTTGCTAAAAAAAGAAAAAAAAAATGCCGACCCGGATTTTTTTCCCTTTGTTTGTATGTAACGACAACGTTAAATAGCCAGGAGTCAATAAAGGAAGAAAAGAAATGAAGAAATTAAAAAGAAAGAAAAAAGTGAAGAAAGAAAAAAAAAACCCAAAGAATTGAGACGCTCACCTCCATCGGAAACATGAGAGAGTTTTCGCGGTATTTCCAGCAGCATATCACAGAAGCTTCGTCTTGGTTTACTCTCTACCAACGGTGGTTCGACCTCCAGCCCTTTCTCTTCCGGTGTCGTAGTCTCATTATTCTGAAGTGCCTGGTTGGCCAGAACGTTTAAAGACTGACCCATTGTCGGATGTTCAGCATTTTCCGGAGTTACTGTCAAAGCATAGCTCTGACGACGATGCATTAATCCGGTCGGGTTTTTCTCAAAATGTTTAAAGTTATCCGTCGACTTAGTCCGCCGATTTAGAAGGTCCACTTTATGATATAAAAGCTGTTTTTTCTCTTCAGAGACGCCATCATCTTTTTCCTGTTCTTCGTGTCCACCAGCATGTATTTCTGAACTGCAATTTTCCTCTCTGTCTGCTGCTAAATCTTTTTCGAAATCTTTAATTCCTATTTTGTCCAATGTTCCGTTTTGTAGGGGTATATCCTCAGGTTGACTAAAAGAATACGAGTTTCCAACTGCTGTTACAGATCTAACCGGAGGGGGCGGGGGCAGTGGTTTTTGTGGTGTCGAAATGGAAGCTTGTGGTAATGGCGGTGCTACAGGTTCTGCAATATCGATTGTAACGTCTCCATCCTCCTGGGTTTCAGACCATATCACAATCTTCGGTACACTGATCTCATCATTATTCGGGGACTTCAGAGATGCCTTCTCCATCCAGATATCTTCGTAAGGAGGTGGTTCGATGCTTTTATTAGACGGTGTCGCCACAATTTTATTTGTTGGTGCCTGCACTGTGATACCGTCAGAATTAATGTTGCTCGCGTTTTTTATGTTTGCAAGGCCAGCTGATCTTGGAGAAACTAGAGGGTTGGTTCCGTTTATTTTTGTTTCGTGAATTACAGATGCTTCCATAGAAGGGAAGGAAGATATTCGGGGTGGTGTTTTGTGACTGTTTATTATCTCGTGCGACTTCGAAGAATCCTTGAAGTGATTGTTTTTAAATTCGGTTTTATTAGTTGAATACTGGTTTTCTTGTCCGTTAATTGGTGGACAGGGCTTAATTTGACCCCGTCTCTCCTGCAGTGAGGACAGAAGTTTCTGGCTACGGTTCACTAATTGAGAGCTGTCGTCCATATCACGCTGAAGCTTGCTGCAAAAAAAAAGAAGAAAAAGAATTAAAGGAAATCCAAGTTTATATGAGGCAATACAACGCAGAGGTATTACAGATATACATTAACCGAAATAAATAAAGCTATGATGATTAACTCAGCTGTGCAGTTTTACCGTTATTGATCCGTTTACAAATATCGCTTCGACATCAAATGGTCCAACAATGCCGTTAAAAACGATGCATGTTTAAAAGCCGAACAAAGGTCTGACGAAGGGATATTTCCCGAAATGTAACAACGTATAAACTTATATATATATATATATATATATATATATATATATCTATATATATATCTATATATCTATATATATAAATATCTATATATATATATATCTATATATATATCTATCTATATATATCTATATATATATATCTATATATATATATCTATATATATATGTATATATATATCTATATATATCTATATATATATCTATATATATATATCTATATATATATATATCTATATCTATATATATATATCTATATCTATATCTATATCTATATATATATATAAAGTTACGAAAAAATATGTACCGTAATTAAGCTATACAGAATATTCCGCGTCTCATCCCCGTGAGAATTCGACAGGCTTATAAGAATATTCTGTGTAGCTTGATTGCCATATATGTTTTCATAACTAACTACCTAGCTCTACTTATGTATTGAGCACTGTTGAAGTAAATACTGTAAATTTACGCATAAATTTATATCTCCTTATACTCATGTGATTTAAATAATATATATATATATATATATATATATATATATATATATATATATATTACTAGCAGGCCGTTCGGCGTTCCCCGGTCGTAAAATATGCATTAATATGATCTTTTAATGAATAAAGAAACTGAGACATATGCTTGCGAGTATTATGTTTTTTTCTAAACAGTTCACTTCTCGTAAGTAAAAAAAAAACAACAAAACAAAACATTCGAGCTAGGATCGAAACCAAAGCCCCAACACAGTGATTAAAGTACAATAGCCATTAGGCCAGATTGATACATCTTTAAAAAAGTGTTTTCAAACCTATTTATTCTTAACATAAAGAATCTGTCATCGGAACGATTCACGGGTGAGTATTCAGGTAACAGTTGACGGATAAATTTTTCAGTTTTAACTATTTAGCAGCCCTTTTTTTCGGATGAAAACCGATCAAATTTTTTTCCACATATCTGAATATCCCATATACCAAATTTCAAATCTGCAAAATAAAAATTCGTTGAGTATATAGATTAAGAAGTGTCCTCACACAAGTCTCACTTTTAAAGATATACTAGATTTTACATGTATTGTTTTCTTACTTGCGTTATTTGGTCAGTATCTGTGTTGTTATATTTCGGAAAGTACCCCTTCGTCATACGAGTGTTTGACTTTCTGACATACATCGTTTTTTTTTACAGCATCGTTGAGTCATTTGATATCAAAGTGATGCTTGTTTTGTATACAATTGATTTGTATATCAATTTGTTTTGTATGCATATATTTTAGAGACGAAAGTTTTTGGTATTGATATGGATTGTGACCCATGTTAAAACCGAGTTTTTATCGGCTTCTTCCAATTGTTTACCAAATGAAAATTACCTGGTGTCAAAATTAAAACCAGTCGATGTTATCAAACAGGAAAAACAAAATAATAAAAATGAAACAAGAATCATCGTATGTAAAAGCAAATGAAACACGTGAAGCATGCATGGTCCCCCGTGAGTGCACAGTGAATGAGGCATAAAAAATGACTAAGTTCAGCATTACCCCCTCATTTAACCCCAAAAGTCCCTAAGGCCTTAACATATTTAAATTTGAGTTCAGCACCATGCAAAACTGCTAAATAGACAGACAAAGAAAATTTTGGATAAATCTGGTAAAATAGTCCCCAAAATGGAGTGTTTTTATTAGCCCTAAAAGAGCTCCTGGGGCACACATAAGAATTATCACAAAATATAGACAAACAAAATTATATAGAAATCAGTTAATTGCAACTTTTCAGAAAGTTCTACAAAAATCCAAGCCATCAACTTCTTTTTAAAAAGCACAAAACTGTCAATTTTAGCTATTTTGACCCGAAAGACACCGTTAGGGGGCAATCGGAGTTTCCCCGGAAAATTCGTTCTGTTACTTTTTTATTCATATCATGTTTAATGTTTGTGCAAAATTTCAAAAAAATTCCAAGGCGTGGTTATCGGGAAAAGTGCGGACAGACGACCGGACAAGGGCGAATTTACTGGTTCACCTTCCTTTTGTCGGGCGACGAAAAAGTTATTTTATGTGGACGACACAATAAAAGAACTGTTATAAGTTTCTTAAAAAAAGTTAAAGTTTCTTTAATTGGTGCTTATGGCGAGAAGGTATCGTACTGACATAATAATGCTATGTTTTAGAAACCTATTCTTACAATTAGGAGGTGAGGGTGGTTTATAACTATTCTGTACTTTCACCAACAATTTAATAAGATAAAGGCACTGTAAAACATGAATTTAACTCGAAAATACTATAAAAATAGCACGGTAACTTCTCTGCATTAAATACCTTTAATTATTATTATTTGTTTGCTTCAATATTTTTTCTGGTACAGATTTTCAAATAAACCGACTTGGTTTGGCTAAATATTCGAATTAGATTAGGCTTAGGATAAACAACAGAACCATCTTACTTTTTTTAAGGTTAGGGTAAAAAAAAAAAAAATACAGTTTCGTACAAGTTTTTTAGGGTTAGTTTTTCTGAGATTTTTTTTTTTTTCATTTTCCAACATTTTGTTGTCGTTAGTGCAGACGAATTTTACGATTTAATCAATTAAGAATTGAAAATTATCACCTGCTGTCACGCAATCTGATTGGCTAAACGCTTCGTCACCTTTTGACTGTCTACGTAAACAGTCGGAAGATGCAGACGAAAAATCGATTTCGGCATGAGTCACATACTGTACCAGTACCTTTAATATGGGACCCTAATAGATACTGCTATTACGACTCAAAGTAGATGAGGGGTTAACGGCCACTAAAGCAAGACTTCAAACTCCCCAAAGCTGACGGTTAGGCTTTTACTGGAATTTCTTGGAGGGTATGAATCAGTCACCAACAATTAACCATTTAGTCAGATCAGATACTAAACAGGACACGCTGTTTTTAAACATAAAATGCAGAGGCATATCTGATAAACATATGACGAATTAACTAAATATACCACATTAATAGGGATAGATACACAAGTGTTTACTTATTTTCCACAAATTATAATTTGCAGACAATTTAGCTTCATCACCGGTAATTAAAAAAAAAAAAAAATGAATGCCGAGTGTATTAACTGGACAGTAACCTGGAAAACTTTTGAAATATTGTTTTTTTCTTAACGTGCTGATGAAGCCCAAGTTTGTGCAAATTATAATTTGATGAACAGTTATGTCCTTATGTGCCAAAACAGAAGGCTGGATGTACGTAATGTTGTGACAAATAGAATACTTTCCTAAAATGTGTAAATGCTCGTCTATCTATTCCTATAAACGTGGTATTTTTAAATAAAAAATGTATAGCTCTAGTATTGCACTGTTGAGCTATCTAAAGGAGAACTTCATGTTACTTATTCATGTGTAATCACTGCCTCAAGCAGTTAAATTACACACACACATATATATATATATATATATATATATATATATATATATATTGGCAGGTTGCCCGGCATTGCCCGGTCGTAATATACATTTAAATATGATATTTTAATTCATACACATTATGTATTTATTATTATAGAGACAATTATCTATCGATCATATAGTAATGAGATCAAAACTAAATATTTATATATGACTTGGGTGCCATCAGCTAGAATGGATATAAAAACATACAACTCTCTACCCTCATTTCTTAGCTTCTGAGCTCACGTCATATATATATATATATATATATATATATATATATATGTGTGTGTGTGTGTGTGTGTGTGTGTGTGTGTGTGTGTGTGTGTGCATACTAATTGGTTGCATTCCAATGTCCAAAGAAAAGAATGAGTGCATAATTATGATTTTTGTTTATTTATGGTTTTTTTTTATGAAATAAAATGTTATTCCTTTTTTAAAAAAATGGAATTAACCGATCGTTGAAGACAAATTTAAGCAATCAAGCAGGCATATATATATATATATATATATATATATATATATATATATATATATATAGTAAGTTATAAAATATATATGGCGATTAATAACTTACTAACTTGCTCTACCTACGTATTGAGCACTTTTGAAGTAAATACTTAAAGTTTACGCATAAATTTATACTTTCGTATATTAATTTTATGTGAGTAAATTAAGTTGTTATATATATATATATATATATATATATATATATATATAAATTTACCTGTCATTCCTTTTTTAAACGATAGAATCGCCAGATCGTCGAATACAAGATGTAAGCAAGCAAGTTTCACAGTTTACTAATTATATATATATATATATATATATATATGTATATATATATATATATATATATATATGTATACATATATATTATTGTATTTAGGTAGCATTCCTTCATTCAGGCAAACATTATTAAAAACAACAGAGATACCTTGCTTAATGATTCTTTTTTTCAATCTTTCGTAAGATTTTTTAACTTCAAGATGGAAGGTATTTACAAATGTTCCATGGTTCACACGAGCGCTTTCGATTCTTTCTTGAATCATCATCAGGTGGAGATAAAATATTAAAAATAGAAGTGAAATATATACTTACGAATGATAAAAAGAGTCAATGAAAAGTCGATTAAAATATACATTTACGAGTGATAAAAAACTCGATTAAAAATTAGGATGATAAAAGGCAATGTTAGTAAAACCAGTCGTATACTGGTTATGCTAAACATTTCCGCACATTATTGCTATTTTCAAAATTAATGCTATTTATAGATGGGTGCTGGGTTTTTATATATAGTGCTTCAAGTATTTTTAATTTTTTACAATTACTTTCTCATTGCAAAATCCTTGTGTTGTCCACGAGAACCTTTCTAAGATTAGAGGGGGGGGGGACAGCTACGTTGATTTGTTAAATGCTGGTATATTGAGCTAGTACTGTTCAAATGCATCGTTAATCGACGGGACAATGTTGTTTTTGCATGTTTAATATATGCGTTTTTATTTTCGGATTTACACTCTCCAAAGGGGTATTGAAATTTGTACACAATATTGGTTTGCTCCAACATTTTTGTCGCCGGCGAGGAGTTATTTTTAACGATGAGGTTCTGGGTTCGATACCTCTTATAGTATATAATAAATCTAATCTTAGAATTGTTCTCTAGAGGTGCTGTATATCTATGTATGATGCTTTTAATTATTTTTTCTTCCACTCTAAAATTTGGTGTCATTTGGTTTTTATAAAATATGTCTATAGGGTTAGTGTTAGAAGATTGACTAGTATTGCTGTTAAGGTTTTTAGGGGAATGTAAAAATAGTTTAATTTGTTGATCAACAATATAATTCGGAAAGTAATTATTTATAAGAACCTGTTTGATATTTTTAATTTCTATTAGTAGTACTTTTTTCGTAGAAGAAATCATCTTAGCACGGTTTAAAAGATTTTTGATTATGGCAATTTTATAACGTTGAGGGCACTCACTCTTAAAGTTCAAGAGGCTAGATTTTGTACTAGTTGGTTTTTTGTATACAGCTGTGTCGAAAGTATTGTTAGATGAGTCTATAAGGACGTCCAGAAAGTGAATTTTTTGTTATCATTTAATTCTATTGTAAACTTAAGGACAGAGTTTTTTTTTAAAAAAGATCTTGAAGTTTATATATTTGTTCGTCATTATCAGCTAAGAGGAGTATGTCGTCAACATAACGTACATACATAGGGGGCTTTATATTATTTTTAAATGTTTTATTTTCTAAGTCTTCCATATAAAATTCACTTAGGATAGGTCCGAGGACTGATCCCATTGCGACGCCATCTATTTGATTATATATGTTGCCATTAGGATCATAAAAAGGTATTTCCGTGGTGCAGGTTAATAATATTTTTTTAAATATATTTTATTAATTTTAAGTGGTGGGGGAGTGACGGATGATTGTAGATGTTGTTTATAATTATATCTATGGTTTTCGCTACAGGGACATTTGTAAAAAGACTTTCTACGCCAAGGGAAGCGATATTTCTATTTTCGGGTTGCATTGTTTTAAGTATTTGCATGAACTCATGTGTGGATCTAACGCTGTACTTGCTAGGAATGTATGGGCTGATAAGTTCGTTTAAAGTTTTGGTAAGTGAATAAATGAGAGTGGGGATTTGCGAAATGATAGGGCGGAGTGGAGCATTAGGTTTATGTATCTTAACCATACCATAAAGATAGCCGGGTTTATATTCACCAATTATCTTGGGGAGTTGATAATTTCCAATTTGTGCGTTATTTGCTATGATTAATTTGTTAATTTGTGTTTTCACCTGATGATGATTCAAGAAAGAATCGAAAGCGCTCGTGTGAACCATGGAACATTTGTAAATACCTTCCATCTTGAAGTTAAAAAAATCTTACGAAAGATCGAAAAAATGAAAAAAAGAATCATTAAGCAAGGTATCTCTGTTGTTTTTAATAATGTTTGCCTGAATATATATATATATATATATATATATATATATATATATGTATGTGTGTGTGTGTATGTGTATGTGTGTATGTGTGTGTGTGTGTAGTACCTGCTCTAGAATTAGTTCATATAAATGTGACACACCTAGAAGCTGTGAAAATGTTTGAAAGCCATGAAAAGGTATTATAAAGTCAAAGAAATCGTGCAAAAATCAAGATGATATAAAAGTCATATAATCGTGTTTTCAGGTGACGACCCTGTTAAATGCTCGCTGTAACAAAGAAAAGAACGTATTATCTGACTTAAATATTGAGACGTGTGTGTTTGAGTAGAGGCTCTACTGAATACAGGTTGTATAAAACACACAAAAAAGAACGTGTAACTTTTGTCACAAAATAATTAAGACATTTTTGATAAATAAATGTATTTTGTATATGATATATTAAACTGAAAAAGTTTTTTTTTCTCATAGAAATCGCTCCAGACACGGCATGAAGTCACTCGGTGTAAAGAGCTATAAAAGAAAAAAGAATACTTCAATGTCAGAAATTGCAAAGGATAATTATTAGATAGAATAGATTCTGACCCCTAAGACAACAATTCTTCCCTTTTTCGCTCAGGTGTTTTTCATATAATATTTTAAACTGTAAATGGTTTCATGGAAATCGTCCCAGACACAACATGAAGCCACTCGGTGTAAAGAGATATAAAAGAAAAAAATACTTCAAGGTCAGAAATTGCTAAGGATAATTTTTAGATAGAATTCATGGAAATCGTCCCAGACACAACATAAAGCCACTTTATGTAAAGAGCTAAAAAAAGAAGAAATACTACTTCAAGGTCAGAAATTGCTAAGGATAATTGCTAGATAGACTAGATTCTGATCTCCCAAAACAACAATTCTTTCCCCTTTGTCAGAAACATCGCTCATGGAATGTGAGGACTAAAGGACAAAATAAGGAAAACGAACATTACGCGGCTGCTGAAACTAAACGCAAGATCTTTCTACTCTCATTACGCGACAAAAGATGAAAAAAGATAAAAATGTAAAGCAAATTCCATTGTTGCCGCTAAAAGTCAGTCTTATGCATCATTTGTTGCAAATAAATAAATAAACGAAATAATAAAAAAAGAAAATTGAATTCTTTATGGCACCTTGGCATTTGCATTTGTAAGCAATTTGGTAATTAGAGATTCCCCAATTTAAAACAGTTGAAGCCTGCATGCTTACCGGAAGTCTCTTTAAAATAGGTTTAGGTGTGATTGCTTTGTGTTACGTCATACCAACCCTTTTCGAGTTATCTAATGCCGAATCCGGTCAGTTTGAAATGTTTTTATGCTTCAAGTTGTTTATATTTTCAAATAACACTCAATTTCATCACCCAAAAAAGTACAGGAAATTTGTTGCCATTTTTTTTATGCACGAGTGCATGGAAAATTCATTTCTTCTTTTTGTCGAATTAAGTACATTTTTTTTTTGTGTGCAAGATTGTTATTTTCAAGAATTTTGCTGAGAATCTTAGTGATGTGAGTGATGAAGATGACGAGAGATTCCATCAGGATATTTTAGTGATGGAGAAACATTTTAAAGGAAAATGGAACTCTGGCATATTGGCAGACTACTGCTGGAATATAAGAGGCGGAAAATGACACTCAACGCGAGGGGGTTAAGAGGACAAATGTTGCTTAAACTGACAATTACATCTTTTTCATTCATAATCAATAACGATAAAATACGATTGATAGTACATGAAAACCGTGAGAAATAAAGGTCACATTTAGTATCAGGATATTTTTTTATCCGAAATGTGGCACGTATTTTTTTTTTTAATTTGTGTGTCATTTGTTCTTAACAGTATTGACCCTGAAAGATATTATTTTTTAAGAACAATTATTATTATTATTATTATTATTATTATTATTATTATTAGTAGTAGTAGTAGTAGTAGTAGTAGTAGTAGCAACTTTTGTATTATTATTAATAGTAGCAGTTGTATTATTATTATTAATAGTAATAGTTGTATTATTAGTAATAGTAGTAGTAGTCGTAATAGTAATATTAGTAGTTATTGTTGTATAATTAATATTATTATTATTATTAGTAGTAGTAGTAGTAGTAATAGTTATATTATTAATAGTAGTAATAGTAGTTGTGTTATTATTAGTAGTAACAGTTGTATTATTATTATTATTATTATTATTATTATTATTAGTAGTAGTAGTAGTCGCAGTAGTATTGTTATTATTCTTATTATAAGCAGCAGTTCCAATGTAATATCAGGATAATTTTCTTACCCCGACACAGATCTTATGTGACGTGTACTTTTTTTAACCTGAAGTTTGTTGCACAGTGCAATTAATTGACCCTCAACCACCATAAAATTCCACCATAATTTTGAGGATCATTATTGGTAGTTATTAGTGATGATTGAGATTAATTTGCTTTGTTCATACATAATTTACGAGAAGATGTACCAAACAAAATACGCATAAATATTATATTTTAATTAATGCAGTAATTTTATTTAATATAAACAGAAACACCGAAGGTATTAAACGTAAACTCCTTTAAAAAAATGATAAATAAAAAAAACATAAAGAAACTGAGACATGTGCATGCAAGTATTATGTTTTTTTTTTCCTACAAAAATATACTCGAGCTGAGATGAAATCCAAGACCTAAAGACAATAAATCAAGTACGATAACCATAACACTAGCTTGATATGACTTCTAAAAAGTGTTTTTAAACGAACTCATATTTAGGAAGAAAGCTATCATGATTTACAACCGCACATGCGCAATCGTGAAACAGTTGAAAACAGATAAAAATCAAGTGGCTTCCCACGTACCAATTATTCAATTTTTACCCCCATTAGCAGCCCTTTTCCGGATGAAAATGAGTTAAAAAAATTTTCCACATGTCTAAATATACTATATATCAAATTTCAAGTCTGTAGATTAAAAATTCGCTGAGTATATAGGTTAAGAAGTGTCCTCGTACACACACATTCTCACTTTTATAGAGATGTAGATTATGATAACCTCTGATTTCGATCATCATTCATCATATAATGGGATAGGGATGACTTGTTGCATGCGGATGTCAGTGGTGATACTGTTTCTCTTTTTAAGTGTCCTTTGTTTTCCATTTCATTATTTACTCCGTATTAAACGTTACTTTTGGTGGCGGTAATCAGCTTCTTTATATTTTATTATTACTTATCCAGAACCTAACCCATGATTCGACATTTTTTTAAAATTGCGCTTGATTTTCATTTCAGTTCTATCTCACTATGGGTTAACTAATCTGTTTTACAGTTACACTACTCGTAAACATAATCAGAGAGAGAGAGAGAGAGAGAGAGAGAGAGAGAGAGAGAGAGAGAGAGTAATAGAGAGGGAGAGAGAGGGAGGAATAACGAAAGCAAGATCTGACAAACACTGTATGAAATAAGGGCGAGGGAAAGTCACGCTATATGCAGAGAAAGGATGAGAATAATAGAAACTTAGTAAATGATTTAGTAAATTAATTGCAAATTTATTATTAAACGTTTTACTCGCTAGCTGCAGAATAAGCGCTAACATGCTAACATGGTTGAGTGTATATATATATATATATATATATATATATAACTACTTATATATATATATATATATATATATATAACTACTTAATTTACTCACATAAAATTAATATACGAAAGTATAGATTTGTGCGTAAACTTTAAGTACTTACTTCAAAAGTGCTCAATACGTAGGTAGAGCTAGTTAGTAAGTTATAAAATGTATATGGCGATTAAGCTAAACTGATTATTCTGCGTTCCATCCACTCTAGGACTCTTCAGGCTTATGCGCATAAGCCTGAAGATTCCTAGAGTGGATGAAACGCGGAATATTTAGTGTAGCTTAATCGCCATATATATTTGATAAATTACTATATGTATATATATATATATATGTATATATAGCTAGATAGATATAGATATATGTCCATACATATGTATACACATATATACATATACATGCATATATACATACACACATATATAATATACATACACATACATATATATAAACATACACACCTATATATACATATATACATATACATATCTATATACGCACATAAATATATATATACACACACATATACACACACACATATATATATACATACACACACACACACACACATATATATATACATACATGCACATATAAGTAGAACAAGTTTAAATATTTTAGAATAAAATTTACAATATCTTGACTTTTTCTACTTATGTTAGGTTTTATCATTGATATTAAGCTTTTTAATCTGGATAAGGTTGTTGCTGTTGTTGTTGTTGTTGTTGCTGTTGTTTATGGTCCTATAAATATAGACTTCTATATTTATTTTTCTGCACTTTTGAATTTGAAAAGTTTTTATTTATCTTTTCTTGCGAATTTTGCTCCTATTAAATACACACACACAGATATATATATATATATATATATATATATATATATATATATATATATATATATATTCAGATTGTTTAATAATACGTTTTTTTATTTTTTCAATTTTCCATTATTTCATTATCTTTTTTGCATATACATCAAATGGAAAGATGTATGGTCAAAGCATTTTTTCCGAAGTGTCTGCGGTTTTTGCCTTTCGTGTAGTCGTATACACATTATCAGGAATGTGTGTGTTAGGCTTTACAAGAAATTGTGGGAGAGTTTTCTTTTTAATTATTAGTTGGGGTGCGAGTGAAAGTCATTGGGACTGCTAGCGGCGGTAGGGTGTTAATTGGGGATAGGGAGGAGAGCGTGTCAGTTCTGGGGTCAGCAGCAGGAACAGTGTGAATATGAGGGAGGAGGGAGTTATGCTAGACATTTATGTTTATTAATACTGTTCCGAAATGCAACTTGATTAAGGCTAGGTTTTTGCGTTTTATATAATTAACTCGAAGCATTTTAAGCTTCTTTACATGCGTTTCGTGGTATAGTATTTTTGTTTTGCTAACTAAAATTTCTTTCGCACCGAAAACGATAAAAAAGCTATTAAAAAAATAAAGGTATTACTAAACAGAACCTTTGTATTGTTTCTAACAATGTCTGTCTGAATGAAAAAAAAATGCCGCCCAATATATATATATATATATATATATATATATATATATATATATATATATATATATATATATATGGTTTTCAAAATGTGAGAGATTATATATAATAAATTCCACAGCCAAACAACGTCGCAGCCCACAAGAGCCATGGCCCACAAGAGCCATGGCAGTCAACGAACCGGAACTCAAGTCTTGGACTTCCTGTTCGTTGACTGCCATGACTCTTGTGGACCGAAACGTTGTTTGGCTGTGGAATTTATTATATATATATATATATATATATATATATATATATATATATATATATATATATATATATATATTAGTTTGGCACGATTCCAAAATTTTTCCCGATTCCGATACAATTAATAATTCCGTTCCAGATTTCCGATTCCGATACAATCCCAGATCCCGATTCTTTGAAAACTAATGAATATTAAATTAGAGATTTATTTTTTTCGTTTTTTTTTAAATTTTGTTTTATTTTTGTAAATGTTCAAATTTCTGGGTAATTTCAGCGTATATTTTTTTCTCAAATGTTTTCCTTGTAATTATTTGAAAATTGTAAGACAACAAAAGATTTATTTTGATTTTAAAACAAAGCCAGATTGTATCAGTTCGTCGTTAGTGTAAAACATGCTGCTTGAAAGTTTTCATAAACAATTAAAAATAGTCGACGATTGGTTGGCAAAATGAGAAAACGATGTAAGAACAAAATATTTAACAATGGCTCTTCCATTGTTACGAACGAATTTCTTAATAATGTTCCTATTTACAATGCCTCCCCACGGGACAGAGTTAGACACCAGGGTCGTTTTTTAACGTGGAGAAAAGGAACAAAAATAAAAATTGTCTCAGTCGTGAAGGATTTCTCCTCCACTGACAGAGAACAAGAAATTGAAGTGCAGCATCTGAAGAACAGATACTACACTTTGAGGTATTTATTTGCTCCCCCACTGAGCAAATTAGGCACAAGGCCGATTTTTAAAGTGAGGAGTGAAGAGGAAATGGGGACCAACTCCCCGGGGAGTACGGGAGCTGGATAGTGACAATTGGTATGAAGGGTTGCCCCTACATTGACCAAGGTCTTATATGTGGGGTCGCCCCCACATATGGTCTTTGCTTGCAGTATCTGCCGGAACAGATGGTATTTATTTACTCCCCCACCGAGCAAATTAGGCACAAGGCCAATTTTTAATGTGAGGAGTGAAGGGAGGGGGAAGGGGAAAAGGGGACCAGCTCCCGAGAGGTGGGAAATGGGAGTTGGTTAAAGGTCAGGTATGTGGGGTTGCCCCCACATCTGGTCTTTGCTTGCAGTATCTGCCGGACAGATACTACACTTTGATCTTGTCCCGAAGGCCAAGTGCTGTTTTCTTAATAATGTTACTATTTCGATAACCATTTTTAACATAGGGAGGGTGTGGGCTTTGTTAACTATTCTGAGCATTTTCCTATGAATGACGTTAAAATTTTATTTTAATTATTAAAATGATGGGTTATTAAATTGATTAGCTTTGCTGCAAACAAAAAGAAAAACGAGATGCAAATAATAATAATAATAATAATAATAATAATAATAATAATAATAATAATAATAATAATAATTTTTAGTTAAACACTTTCAGCTAAATCCCCATTTCAAAAAGAAATATTACTTTTATAACGTAAAATAAACGGTAATTCTTTTTTGCGACGCTAGCACGCCAGGACGCCAGATTACAATCCGCAATTTTGGTTTGCTTAAACTTACGCCAAAAAGTACGTCAGTGCGCCAAATTTTATTCCGTCTTAAGAACAAATTTCTACAGAAAAATAATTATTTGTAAATTTTTATCTAGCGAACCAACATAAAAGTACATCTGAAAAACCACGTTTGTTATTTTTTATATCCAAAAAGTCGATGTTTTGTTTCTAAAACAAATTTAACTTTTTTGATAAATCACTGCGTGGCTTAGCGGGAAATATTTTTTCTAAGGAATAAAAATGAATAAAGTTTATTTTTTACAAGAATCTTTATCCATTGATCTAGCCAATAAACATAAAATTACGTATGAAAAACCACTTTTATTATTTAAAGAAATCTAACTTTATTGTAATACACCTAAAAAAGACACATGATTCTCCATTTTAAGACGATTACATGAAAAAATACAATATGTTTTCAGTCATAAAAGCAACGTTCCTTTCATACTACTAAATATGTTTTCAGTCATAAAAGCAACGTTCCTTTCATACTACTAAATATGTTTTCAGTCATAAAAGCAACGTTCCTTTCATACTACTAAATATGTTTTCAGTCATAAAAGCAACGTTCCTTTCATACTACTAAATATGTTTTCAGTCATAAAAGCAACGTTCCTTTCATACTACTAAATATGTTTTCAGTCATAAAAGCAACGTTCCTTTCATACTACTAAATATGTTTTCAGTCATAAAAGCAACGTTCCTTTCATACTACTAAATATGTTTTCAGTCATAAAAGCAACGTTCCTTTCATACTACTAAATATGTTTTCAGTCATAAAAGCAACGTTCCTTTCATACTACTAAATATGTTTTCAGTCATAAAAGCAACGTTCCTTTCATACTACTAAATATGTTTTCAGTCATAAAAGCAACGTTCCTTTCATACTACTAAATATGTTTTCAGTCATAAAAGCAACGTTCCTTTCATACTACTAAATATGTTTTCAGTCATAAAAGCAACGTTCCTTTCATACTACTAAATATGTTTTCAGTCATAAAAGCAACGTTCCTTTCATACTACTAAATATGTTTTCAGTCATAAAAGCAACGTTCCTTTCATACTACTAAATATGTTTTCAGTCATAAAAGCAACGTTCCTTTCATACTACTAAATATGTTTTCAGTCATAAAAGCAACGTTCCTTTCATACTACTAAATATGTTTTCAGTCATAAAAGCAACGTTCCTTTCATACTACTAAATATGTTTTCAGTCATAAAAGCAACGTTCCTTTCATACTACTAAATATGTTTTCAGTCATAAAAGCAACGTTCCTTTCATACTACTAAATATGTTTTCAGTCATAAAAGCAACGTTCCTTTCATACTACTAAATATGTTTTCAGTCATAAAAGCAACGTTCCTTTCATACTACTAAATATGTTTTCAGTCATAAAAGCAACGTTCCTTTCATACTACTAAATATGTTTTCAGTCATAAAAGCAACGTTCCTTTCATACTACTAAATATGTTTTCAGTCATAAAAGCAACGTTCCTTTCATACTACTAAATATGTTTTCAGTCATAAAAGCAACGTTCCTTTCATACTACTAAATATGTTTTCAGTCATAAAAGCAACGTTCCTTTCATACTACTAAATATGTTTTCAGTCATAAAAGCAACGTTCCTTTCATACTACTAAATATGTTTTCAGTCATAAAAGCAACGTTCCTTTCATACTACTAAATATGTTTTCAGTCATAAAAGCAACGTTCCTTTCATACTACTAAATATGTTTTCAGTCATAAAAGCAACGTTCCTTTCATACTACTAAATATGTTTTCAGTCATAAAAGCAACGTTCCTTTCATACTACTAAATATGTTTTCAGTCATAAAAGCAACGTTCCTTTCATACTACTAAATATGTTTTCAGTCATAAAAGCAACGTTCCTTTCATACTACTAAATATGTTTTCAGTCATAAAAGCAACGTTCCTTTCATACTACTAAATATGTTTTCAGTCATAAAAGCAACGTTCCTTTCATACTACTAAATATGTTTTCAGTCATAAAAGCAACGTTCCTTTCATACTACTAAATATGTTTTCAGTCATAAAAGCAACGTTCCTTTCATACTACTAAATATGTTTTCAGTCATAAAAGCAACGTTCCTTTCATACTACTAAATATGTTTTCAGTCATAAAAGCAACGTTCCTTTCATACTACTAAATATGTTTTCAGTCATAAAAGCAACGTTCCTTTCATACTACTAAATATGTTTTCAGTCATAAAAGCAACGTTCCTTTCATACTACTAAATATGTTTTCAGTCATAAAAGCAACGTTCCTTTCATACTACTAAATATGTTTTCAGTCATAAAAGCAACGTTCCTTTCATACTACTAAATATGTTTTCAGTCATAAAAGCAACGTTCCTTTCATACTACTAAATATGTTTTCAGTCATAAAAGCAACGTTCCTTTCATACTACTAAATATGTTTTCAGTCATAAAAGCAACGTTCCTTTCATACTACTAAATATGTTTTCAGTCATAAAAGCAACGTTCCTTTCATACTACTAAATATGTTTTCAGTCATAAAAGCAACGTTCCTTTCATACTACTAAATATGTTTTCAGTCATAAAAGCAACGTTCCTTTCATACTACTAAATATGTTTTCAGTCATAAAAGCAACGTTCCTTTCATACTACTAAATATGTTTTCAGTCATAAAAGCAACGTTCCTTTCATACTACTAAATATGTTTTCAGTCATAAAAGCAACGTTCCTTTCATACTACTAAATATGTTTTCAGTCATAAAAGCAACGTTCCTTTCATACTACTAAATATGTTTTCAGTCATAAAAGCAACGTTCCTTTCATACTACTAAATATGTTTTCAGTCATAAAAGCAACGTTCCTTTCATACTACTAAATATGTTTTCAGTCATAAAAGCAACGTTCCTTTCATACTACTAAATATGTTTTCAGTCATAAAAGCAACGTTCCTTTCATACTACTAAATATGTTTTCAGTCATAAAAGCAACGTTCCTTTCATACTACTAAATATGTTTTCAGTCATAAAAGCAACGTTCCTTTCATACTACTAAATATGTTTTCAGTCATAAAAGCAACGTTCCTTTCATACTACTAAATATGTTTTCAGTCATAAAAGCAACGTTCCTTTCATACTACTAAATATGTTTTCAGTCATAAAAGCAACGTTCCTTTCATACTACTAAATATGTTTTCAGTCATAAAAGCAACGTTCCTTTCATACTACTAAATATGTTTTCAGTCATAAAAGCAACGTTCCTTTCATACTACTAAATATGTTTTCAGTCATAAAAGCAACGTTCCTTTCATACTACTAAATATGTTTTCAGTCATAAAAGCAACGTTCCTTTCATACTACTAAATATGTTTTCAGTCATAAAAGCAACGTTCCTTTCATACTACTAAATATGTTTTCAGTCATAAAAGCAACGTTCCTTTCATACTACTAAATATGTTTTCAGTCATAAAAGCAACGTTCCTTTCATACTACTAAATATGTTTTCAGTCATAAAAGCAACGTTCCTTTCATACTACTAAATATGTTTTCAGTCATAAAAGCAACGTTCCTTTCATACTACTAAATATGTTTTCAGTCATAAAAGCAACGTTCCTTTCATACTACTAAATATGTTTTCAGTCATAAAAGCAACGTTCCTTTCATACTACTAAATATGTTTTCAGTCATAAAAGCAACGTTCCTTTCATACTACTAAATATGTTTTCAGTCATAAAAGCAACGTTCCTTTCATACTACTAAATATGTTTTCAGTCATAAAAGCAACGTTCCTTTCATACTACTAAATATGTTTTCAGTCATAAAAGCAACGTTCCTTTCATACTACTAAATATGTTTTCAGTCATAAAAGCAACGTTCCTTTCATACTACTAAATATGTTTTCAGTCATAAAAGCAACGTTCCTTTCATACTACTAAATATGTTTTCAGTCATAAAAGCAACGTTCCTTTCATACTACTAAATATGTTTTCAGTCATAAAAGCAACGCTCCTTTCATACTACTAAATATGTTTTCAGTCATAAAAGCAACGCTCCTTTCATACTACTAAATATGTTTTCAGTCATAAAAGCAACGTTCCTTTCATACTACTAAATATGTTTTCAGTCATAAAAGCAACGTTCCTTTCATACTACTAAATATGTTTTCAGTCATAAAAGCAACGCTCCTTTCATACTACTAAATATGTTTTCAGTCATAAAAGCAACGTTCCTTTCATACTACTAAATATGTTTTCAGTCATAAAAGCAACGTTCCTTTCATACTACTAAATATGTTTTCAGTCATAAAAGCAACGTTCCTTTCATACTACTAAATATGTTTTCAGTCATAAAAGCAACGTTCCTTTCATACTACTAAATATGTTTTCAGTCATAAAAGCAACGTTCCTTTCATACTACTAAATATGTTTTCAGTCATAAAAGCAACGTTCCTTTCATACTACTAAATATGTTTTCAGTCATAAAAGCAACGCTCCTTTCATACTACTAAATATGTTTTCAGTCATAAAAGCAACGCTCCTTTCATACTACTAAATATGTTTTCAGTCATAAAAGCAACGTTCCTTTCATACTACTAAATATGTTTTCAGTCATAAAAGCAACGTTCCTTTCATACTACTAAATATGTTTTCAGTCATAAAAGCAACGTTCCTTTCATACTACTAAATATGTTTTCAGTCATAAAAGCAACGTTCCTTTCATACTACTAAATATGTTTTCAGTCATAAAAGCAACGTTCCTTTCATACTACTAAATATGTTTTCAGTCATAAAAGCAACGTTCCTTTCATACTACTAAATATGTTTTCAGTCATAAAAGCAACGTTCCTTTCATACTACTAAATATGTTTTCAGTCATAAAAGCAACGTTCCTTTCATACTACTAAATATGTTTTCAGTCATAAAAGCAACGTTCCTTTCATACTACTAAATATGTTTTCAGTCATAAAAGCAACGTTCCTTTCATACTACTAAATATGTTTTCAGTCATAAAAGCAACGTTCCTTTCATACTACTAAATATGTTTTCAGTCATAAAAGCAACGTTCCTTTCATACTACTAAATATGTTTTCAGTCATAAAAGCAACGTTCCTTTCATACTACTAAATATGTTTTCAGTCATAAAAGCAACGTTCCTTTCATACTACTAAATATGTTTTCAGTCATAAAAGCAACGTTCCTTTCATACTACTAAATATGTTTTCAGTCATAAAAGCAACGTTCCTTTCATACTACTAAATATGTTTTCAGTCATAAAAGCAACGTTCCTTTCATACTACTAAATATGTTTTCAGTCATAAAAGCAACGTTCCTTTCATACTACTAAATATGTTTTCAGTCATAAAAGCAACGTTCCTTTCATACTACTAAATATGTTTTCAGTCATAAAAGCAACGTTCCTTTCATACTACTAAATATGTTTTCAGTCATAAAAGCAACGTTCCTTTCATACTACTAAATATGTTTTCAGTCATAAAAGCAACGTTCCTTTCATACTACTAAATATGTTTTCAGTCATAAAAGCAACGTTCCTTTCATACTACTAAATATGTTTTCAGTCATAAAAGCAACGTTCCTTTCATACTACTAAATATGTTTTCAGTCATAAAAGCAACGTTCCTTTCATACTACTAAATATGTTTTCAGTCATAAAAGCAACGTTCCTTTCATACTACTAAATATGTTTTCAGTCATAAAAGCAACGTTCCTTTCATACTACTAAATATGTTTTCAGTCATAAAAGCAACGTTCCTTTCATACTACTAAATATGTTTTCAGTCATAAAAGCAACGTTCCTTTCATACTACTAAATATGTTTTCAGTCATAAAAGCAACGTTCCTTTCATACTACTAAATATGTTTTCAGTCATAAAAGCAACGTTCCTTTCATACTACTAAATATGTTTTCAGTCATAAAAGCAACGTTCCTTTCATACTACTAAATATGTTTTCAGTCATAAAAGCAACGTTCCTTTCATACTACTAAATATGTTTTCAGTCATAAAAGCAACGTTCCTTTCATACTACTAAATATGTTTTCAGTCATAAAAGCAACGTTCCTTTCATACTACTAAATATGTTTTCAGTCATAAAAGCAACGTTCCTTTCATACTACTAAATATGTTTTCAGTCATAAAAGCAACGTTCCTTTCATACTACTAAATATGTTTTCAGTCATAAAAGCAACGTTCCTTTCATACTACTAAATATGTTTTCAGTCATAAAAGCAACGTTCCTTTCATACTACTAAATATGTTTTCAGTCATAAAAGCAACGTTCCTTTCATACTACTAAATATGTTTTCAGTCATAAAAGCAACGTTCCTTTCATACTACTAAATATGTTTTCAGTCATAAAAGCAACGTTCCTTTCATACTACTAAATATGTTTTCAGTCATAAAAGCAACGTTCCTTTCATACTACTAAATATGTTTTCAGTCATAAAAGCAACGTTCCTTTCATACTACTAAATATGTTTTCAGTCATAAAAGCAACGTTCCTTTCATACTACTAAATATGTTTTCAGTCATAAAAGCAACGTTCCTTTCATACTACTAAATATGTTTTCAGTCATAAAAGCAACGTTCCTTTCATACTACTAAATATGTTTTCAGTCATAAAAGCAACGTTCCTTTCATACTACTAAATATGTTTTCAGTCATAAAAGCAACGTTCCTTTCATACTACTAAATATGTTTTCAGTCATAAAAGCAACGTTCCTTTCATACTACTAAATATGTTTTCAGTCATAAAAGCAACGTTCCTTTCATACTACTAAATATGTTTTCAGTCATAAAAGCAACGTTCCTTTCATACTACTAAATATGTTTTCAGTCATAAAAGCAACGTTCCTTTCATACTACTAAATATGTTTTCAGTCATAAAAGCAACGTTCCTTTCATACTACTAAATATGTTTTCAGTCATAAAAGCAACGTTCCTTTCATACTACTAAATATGTTTTCAGTCATAAAAGCAACGTTCCTTTCATACTACTAAATATGTTTTCAGTCATAAAAGCAACGTTCCTTTCATACTACTAAATATGTTTTCAGTCATAAAAGCAACGCTCCTTTCATACTACTAAATATGTTTTCAGTCATAAAAGCAACGCTCCTTTCATACTACTAAATATGTTTTCAGTCATAAAAGCAACGTTCCTTTCATACTACTAAATATGTTTTCAGTCATAAAAGCAACGTTCCTTTCATACTACTAAATATGTTTTCAGTCATAAAAGCAACGCTCCTTTCATACTACTAAATATGTTTTCAGTCATAAAAGCAACGTTCCTTTCATACTACTAAATATGTTTTCAGTCATAAAAGCAACGTTCCTTTCATACTACTAAATATGTTTTCAGTCATAAAAGCAACGTTCCTTTCATACTACTAAATATGTTTTCAGTCATAAAAGCAACGTTCCTTTCATACTACTAAATATGTTTTCAGTCATAAAAGCAACGTTCCTTTCATACTACTAAATATGTTTTCAGTCATAAAAGCAACGTTCCTTTCATACTACTAAATATGTTTTCAGTCATAAAAGCAACGTTCCTTTCATACTACTAAATATGTTTTCAGTCATAAAAGCAACGTTCCTTTCATACTACTAAATATGTTTTCAGTCATAAAAGCAACGTTCCTTTCATACTACTAAATATGTTTTCAGTCATAAAAGCAACGTTCCTTTCATACTACTAAATATGTTTTCAGTCATAAAAGCAACGTTCCTTTCATACTACTAAATATGTTTTCAGTCATAAAAGCAACGTTCCTTTCATACTACTAAATATGTTTTCAGTCATAAAAGCAACGTTCCTTTCATACTACTAAATATGTTTTCAGTCATAAAAGCAACGTTCCTTTCATACTACTAAATATGTTTTCAGTCATAAAAGCAACGTTCCTTTCATACTACTAAATATGTTTTCAGTCATAAAAGCAACGTTCCTTTCATACTACTAAATATGTTTTCAGTCATAAAAGCAACGTTCCTTTCATACTACTAAATATGTTTTCAGTCATAAAAGCAACGTTCCTTTCATACTACTAACCGTAACGAAAAATGAAGCATTTATATGTAATTTTATGATATTGCTGAACGGACTAAGAGTTAGTGGTAAAAATCACTTAACTTGTTAAAAGTTAGAATGTACAGGAAATGGTACCATTTTACATTATATGTACAATTGAACCCCCCATTCTATATTATAAAATAATGTTTCAGTGTATTCACACTTAATCGCTTAAAAAGTAGAATCTCGTATGTTGGAGGTTATTTTAAATATAAATAAAAGTTTTTTTTAGTTAAACTTCTAAATGTTTGCTCTTTATATATTCCATCCAAGGTTTTGATAAACTTCTGAGATTTTCATCTATATTTTCCACTTGTGTCAAAACCAAACAAAATACAACGAAACATGAAATATTTCAGAGGATGTGGTGATCAGACGTACACCAAGGTCAAGCAGCGATAGAAAGAAATCTCCAAGCATTTAAAATCTTTTGATATTAAAGTGTGAAATCTCTAATAGGCACCATATGGAGAAATGTGACATCAAATAGCTGCGAAGAACTTTTTAAAAATCTGTGAAATTGAATAGAAAGGTCAATATTTATTTTGCTCACCATAAAAACTAATAAAAACCAATTAAATTAGGCTTGGAGAGTCAATGCTATATCTGAGAATGGGATATATGTTATTCGCGATTTTCTTCATCAAATATGCTTGGAATAACAATTGTCACAGTCTTGAAGGATTTCCAGCCATTACTTTTGTAGTCATCATATCTAACCTCTTTTCAACTTGAAGCATTTCAACTCATTACAATAAGCATTTTTCCTTCAATTCTTTCGCATTTTTTTCATCATTTTCACTAATATTTCACTAATACTTTTAATTGAATTTTATTTCATGATCACAAGCGATCACAAGTAATGAAAAATCGATACCCCATATATATATATATATATATATATATATATATATATATATATATATATATATATATATATATATATATATATATATATTATATACTATCTCTCACAGTCTGAAAATCCTATCATAAGTTGCTCGCTTGGTTAGCATTGCTAGATGCCATCGTCCTTTCGAGTTAAAACTCCTACTTGTGAGACATTGACTTGGGGTTATTAGCTGGTTGGATGACCGCGTCCCTTGTTGAGACGAAATAGGTTCATTTCACAGTCGGATTTCGACGCGGTTTGCTTGATGTGTGCTGGTTAATAGAAATTCTTGTGTGCAGGGCGTTTGCTCAGTTGGTAGAGTGCTTGCCTTGCATGGAAGAGGCTCGGGTTTCGAATCCCGAGTTCGGATGTGTCTAAATAATGAGCCCAAATGAGGGCTAAACTCGAGTTCTTTGACTGTCATAGCTCTTGTGGGCTGCGACGTTGTTTGGCTGTGGAATTTATTATATATATATATATATATATATATATATCCCATAAAGCTACTTTGGTTGAATAAAAATTATTATTTTAATATACAAACATTGTGTCCGAGTTGATTGATATGTCGTTGTATTTCTTTATTTTTATTATAGGAAGAAAGTTTCTACCTATAGTCTACTACTACTACTACTACTACTACTACTAATAATAATAATAATAGCGAATAGGTTATCTATCTATCTATCTATCTATCTATCTATATATATATATATATATATATATAAGCGAAAATGTTTGTGTGTGTGTGCTTGTGCGTTTTCGTGTATGCCCGCAAAAGGGGTTTTTCCTCGGCCTTCTCGCGGGGGTCGCTCCTTCTTAAAACTTTTTATATCACGTCTAAATGATAATATCTACGAGATAACAACGGTTGTCGTGTGTGTATTTAATTTGCCCGACATTGAAAAACTAAATATTCAACATTGTTGATCGCCACGTCTGGATTCGGCTTTTCGAAAAATAACCCCCCCCCAAAAAAAAAACTGCTCCGCAGTCAATAAAATACTGTCCCGCAGTCAAAGTTGATCTCATTAAGTCGTCAAGTACGGGCATCTACCAATTCTTAATACTTAGATAAATTCAAACATGTTTCCTCTACTACTTGCTGGCCCAGTGGTTAGCGTCGCACGTTTTATTTTCACACTTTATTTTTCAACTCGCCTCAAGGCTTCGGGTTCAATCATTCCTACTTACCCACCAAAACTTTTTTAACTCCCCCCCCCCGACACAAACACCCGGGACACGTCCTTTGTTTTGATTTAACCAAAAGCACACCTCGCCCCCCCCCGACACAAACACTCGGGCAAGAAATCTTCGCTCATTCTTTTGTTTTGATTTACCCAAAACCACACATCGAAACACCCAGGCATCGCCGAGTACTCCCGCTAGGTTTTTAGTAAAAGAGAATTTAATGGTTTAAATATAACTAAAACAGATAGAGCTAAAAATGATATTTTTATTAATGAAGTGGAATGGGGACGAAAATGTATGGTAACATTTAACGCTAAAACTTTCCTTTTACCAATGACAAGAAACCTTCTTAAACATCGACTGCGATGACAAATAAGAGAGAGCTCATCGTTTCCGGCCTATTCTTGTTTAATCGCACAAAAAATCGGGAAATCAATAAAATACTCGTACAGCATAACATGTTCGATCAATTTTTAACATTTATTCATGTGCTTCTACCAGCGTTTATTTAATTTTCAATTTTGAGCAGTTATCAATGGTCCATCTGCTAGGGTTATTGGACAACCATTTTCTAAATTCTAATTCAAAAAGGAGGAACTAAGTTTGTCTGGAACTAAAAACATTTTAAACACAAATAAATTTATTCAGGTATGTAGAAGAGTCTTGACTTTGGTAACATTTATTTCTTGCATATTTGTTTAGTATTTCTTTTCTTTGTGTCTGTTAATGTCTGTTAATAACTGTCCTAATACCATTTTTCTTTTTCGGGTAGATGTATTAGTTTAAATGTAGATATAATTTCCTTTTTTGATTAAAAAATCTTCAGAATATATTTTTGATGCCTGGAAAACTGGTCCATGGAAAACTCGTCCATTTTTGCTTGGTAGAAAAACTGGTCCGTTAATTGAATAAATATCGATTGAAAACATATTTTATGACTGTTCTTGAAAGAGGTGTTGTTTTTATAAACGCTACACCCCCTTATATTTTTAAAAATATTTTTACTTGATTACTGTTGTTTTAGAAAAGATAAAATCGATTTTCTACTTAGTTTTTAGTGATTGAGATTGTCGGACTGACTTCCTCATCTTGGTTGTTATTGTCACAACGTTTCGGCCGTTTTGCCCTCCGGCCTTCGTCAGGTGAACGGTTTGTTAGGAGTCTCGAACCCAACCCTTTATTATTACGGGGGTACCGTGTTCGGACTCCAGCTAGGCTTTGGGACATAGTTGCTGATTCTCTGTTTTTCAATGTTACTTTTTCACTGCCTTCGTTCAGGATTGAACTCAGCACCTTTGGGTAACTGTAAACTTTGATACAACGTCTAGGACCACTCGGCCATATGTCACTAGGACAATTCTTAGTTGGTTTTTGTTAATGTTAAACCTATGTTGTTATTCAAGGTTTTCTCTCTCTATCAGAGGTGTCCAAATTGCATTCAGCTCTATGCTTGGTTTGCTCAGTAGGTTGTTATGTCCGAGCATGTGAGCTGTTTCTTTAAGTTTTCTCACTTTCCAGTGGGTCTCTCTGTTTATTATTTTTACTTTATCCCATAGGGGGCGATGATCCCCCCTCTCCATCCAGACATGGTTGGCTATACCCGATTTTTCCGTCTCCCCTTTAGTTACCGCTTTTCGGTGTTCTTCCACCCTTACTTTAAGGGGGCGGCATGTTTCACCCTTGTAAATCTTTCTGCAACTGCATGGGATGGAGTATATGCAGTTTTGGTCATGTTCTCATCCATGCGGGGCTTCACGCGTACCAGGTGTCGTCTGAGTGTTGACTCGCTTTTGAATACCGTCCTGATGTTGTAGGGGGCACATATTCTCTGAATCTTTTCGGAGATGCCTCGTATGTATGGTAGGCAGATCGTTGGAGGTTTTTGGGTTTCATTCTCCTCTCTTATACTATTAACACGTCTGGTGGATAGTATGCTATCGGGGTAGTTGTTACGACGGAGGGTATTCTTCAACCTGACCATTTCTTGGTGGTATGTAATGGTGTCGCTACTTATTGTCTCTGCTCGATGTTGTAAGCAGCGTGCGATTCCATGTTTGATACTGTATGGGTGATGGGAGTTGAAGTTTAGGTATTGTCCGGTGAAGGTAGGCTTGCGATATACGGATGTCTTAAACCCATGCTCTGTGCGTGATATGAGTATATCAAGGAAGGCCAGTTGGTTATCTTTTTCTTTCTCCATTGTGAACTGTATCGATGGTCTTATTGAGTTCACATGATCTAGGAGAGCCTGGATGTCTTCCTGATGGGGCCAGAGTATGAAGGTGTCATCAACGTATCTTAGCCACATGGTGGGCTTTAAGGGAGCTGAACCTAAGGCCATGTCTTCGAAGTATTCCATGTATATGTTCGCCATCACTGGTGATAATGGCGAGCCCATAGCTAGTCCCTCCTCTTGTCGATATAGGTCAGTGCCCATTCTGAAGTAGGTTGTTTCTATGCAGAATGTCAGCATTTCCATTAAGTTTGGCAATGGTACACATGTGCGCTCTTCTATGGAGAGGTCCGCAGCTAGTTTGTCTTGAATTACTGCTAGTGCCTCACTAGTTGGGACTTTAGTGACCCCCGTAATAATAATAAAGGGTTGGGTTCGAGACTCCTAACAAACCGTTCACCTGACGAAGGCCGGAGGGCAAAACGGCCGAAACGTTGTGACAATAACAACCAAGATGAGGAAGTCAGTCCGACAATCTCAATCAATGAAAACAACTCATCTCAAAAATACAGACAATTACTAGTTTTTAGTGGTTTAGCTTATTTATTCAGTTAAAAAAGAGATTACAGTCCGCATAATATATATATATATATATATATATATATATATATATATATATATATATATATATATATAAAATATATATACTTATTTACTTTTGTTTTAAAAGGGCAAAATCGATTTTTTTTACCTAGCTGGCTACGTTGTCAGTGATTTAACTTATTTTAAAGAGTTTATTCAGTAAAAAGAAGACAAGTAGCGTCGAGTGTTACATGAGAACAAGAAATACTGTCTGATATGAGAGGATCACAGGGGTTTGAAAATCGTTCAAAAATAGAAAATTAAAGAAAGTACTGAGGGAGATTCAGTTTTAAAAAGAACCTCCCACCTTCAAAAAGAAAATAAATTTCAATACTTTTTAAATATAATTTAGAGAAGTGGTGGGGGGGGGGGTAAAAACTATAACTCCCTCTAAAAACAAAAAAACAAAAAACGATAAATAGCAACAAAAAATGAAATTAAAAAGGTTCTTGATAAACAGGAGTAGAGTTTCGGTAAACATCATAGTCCTTTCTGGATTTATATTCGAGAACAGATCATGGACTGGTATGCACACCGTTTAAGCAACGTTGCTACTCGACTCGGTATGTCAATTGAATAAGATGTATATTTATAAGCCTTGTGTGTGACTCTGCTTTTCCAAAACGTTCACCTGTGCATGGATAATTATGGATACTTAATAGCAGACACTAGGTGAGTTCAAGGAATAAAACCTGTAAATCGTGAAACAATCCTTCTTTTACTCATGTTAACTGGAGGGATTGCACATATATATATATATTCACTAGAAAAAAACGTTCTGAAAATGGTCCGACAAAGAGAAAAGAAGGATTACAAGAAAAATAAGCAAGAGTTGTCTGTGCTATTTAATGAAACCTGCATAAAAGAAAAACTGCTGCCTAAATATACTAATATATATATATATATATATATATATATATATATATATATATATATATATATATATGCGCCACTTATCAAATTATTAACGAGTTTACATTTTTTGAATATTAAAGGAACGCGTGAATAAAATCCATGAAACTTTAAGCAAGTGCTTACAATACTATTCAGTTACTCCAGTCAGAAAATAAAAGTATTTAAAGCAGTATTAGTGAAACTATGGCAAAAGATAGGAATATCCGTTAATTTCAGTGGTCAAATTATTAACGAGTTGAATAAAAAAAACATAATATACCCATAACTTGTTTATTGAAATAATTTTCAAACATTAAATGAACTAGGAAAAATCCTTAGTGCACAATAACTACATAACAATTTCTACGTTGACATAATTAGTAGGAGATATGCGATTCTTTTTTTATGAATGACTTGTAAAAGACGTTGGTCTACAGAATTAGTCAAATTTGTGATTTCGTCAGCAGTTACTTGGAGAGCATCCCGCAACTCATCTTTGCTTTTAAATTGGCGTCCACTTGCATAGACCTCTCCATCTTTCGTAGCCCAGAAAACTCCAGCTTTGCAAATATTCTTTGCTTTTGTTTGCTGCATGCGAGGGGACATTAATCCTGAATAAAAATAATGGTTCTTCTGAACATCAACCTTTGCTTCTTCAGCCATGGTTCAAAGTGCTCCTTCAGAAAAGCTATGTAAGCATTTGACGTCATTTTTACGCCTTCTGGGACTCTCCATGGGCCAAACTAAAGTATCTCCGATAACCCCAGATAAAATCATTATCCCACCACCACCTTTTGGTGCCTTAAACGTTGATGACAATGCCATCCATTTAGGACTCATCCCTTGCACCAGCCATCTGGGCTATCAAGAGTGACACGCACTTCATCCGTGAACAAAACTTTGGAAAAATCCGTTTTCATGTTGCCCTCTGCCCATTTCAATCGGTTTTGTATATGATGTTGCTTTAATGGAGGCTTTGTCACAGGCTTAACAGACTTTGCCACTTCTTTCAGAAGGCGACTTGTCTGCCCAGGGTTCTTAACAACTTCACATTTAATTTGGAGTAGAGAACGGCGTGAAACAACTCTAGAGTTTACTTTTATCAGATCTCTTACGTACCTTTGAAGAGTCCTTGACAAAGTTCTTCACAGTTTGAGGGTATCTTCCTATCATTCTCGATATTTCGAGGATAGTTTTACTTTTTACTAGCTGTTCTGTAATAGTACCCTTTTCAGAACTACTAAAACCACCTTTACGACCCATTTATTGAAGAAACAAACTAACTTGTTAATAATTTGACACACCTCAAATAACGTGAATTCAGTAATTATGATGTCAAGTTGTTTACATTGCGCGAAACAGTACAAAAATTTCACAGTACGCGCAGCTTAGCATTGCCAACGTTTCCGAAGCTTTTAATACGAAACTACCTGTACGTTTTTGAAACTGGTAAAAAATGTTATCTCGTTAATTATTTGGCACAAAGTATATATATATATATATATATATATATATATATATATATATATATATATATATATATATATATATGTGTGTGTGTGTGTGTGTGTGTGTGTGTGTGATAATTTAATGCTTGTAGTATATTATCGCTTTCTATCCTCCTTTTTAATTATTAAGATCTCCCGATCACTGAAGACGCAATTTAAGAAATAAAATTGAATTAAGAAAAATGATGTCTCTTTTGGACCGTACGTGATACTTTTGGACTTCTGGCTGGGATCCACGGGTAGTATCAAAATATAATATAATGATATCGTGGGGGTTTCCTTCACGTCAGGCGTCCATACAATGGAATTATGTTACAGAATCGTATAAGGATATTGGAGATAAATCGTAATAACCAGATATATTCGGACACTACATTAACCAGATTACTTGGATAAATACTTTTACGGCTTTAACAAAAGGGCTACAATAATATCGCAGGGTCTTCATTCACGCTGAACGTTCACAGAATGTCCAGTAGTAATATATTACATATGAAAAATGTCGCTGTGGAATTTCCTGCTAGTATTAGTAAAAGTAATTGGCGGTACATCCCAGTGTTGCACGGGATTCAGTGATGCCAGTTTAGTTTTTAATAGAAAGATGACGCTAGGCTGGTTCAGTGGTTAACGATACGGACTGACGACCTAGATGTGCCAAGTTCGACCCCAGTTTCTAAAAAATCTCTTTCGCTTAGGATGTTGGTAACCTTCACGTGGTCCCTCCCGTAAGCACCAGATGCCTTTCTAGAAAGAACCCTGGCTAGAAACCAATGTCAACAATAGAATCACCTGATTCATGCGATGTGATGATGATGAATTTTTAATAGCATTGTGTAAGCCAGAGAAGCAACCGGACACATGAAAAAGAATTTTAACACCTGCCTGGCAAATATACACAGTACAAACACTTACACTTTAAGGGATGGTTAGAATCTTAAAAAGATGCCTCGGTTGGAATGTATGAAATAGCGTGTGAATGTCTAGCATTCCGCAGAGTGCCCAATCTCCGCCTAAAACAAAATTATAAGAAAGTTTTTTTGTTTTTTTTTTAATCCAGCGGAGGGAAATGGGGGCAAGAATTAGATTATTTTGTCAAAATGGCGACACTCCTACAAATGAAGTCATTTAATGAAATCGTTTAATAAAAATTATTGCAGAATATTTTCCTTTTAATTTGAAAAGATGCAATAGTTTGATTCTATTTAAGAATGCAAGTACAAATGAACGATGTAATCTAATATATAAAAAGCTATATGTCTGTCGGTCTGTCTGTCTCTATATTTTAAAACTCTATCTCATCCGAAACTGAAAGTCGCAGAGCAGCAGTAACGGCCTCAAATGATTGGATTTTTTATGGACCGTTCTTTTATGGGTCTTTAGTTGGTTAAAATAGTTTTTAATGGGTCAAAATTAAAAAAAAAATCGTTTCATATTTTGTACATTCATATTAGTTTATTTTTAATTTTTAACTGACTTATATGTGTGTCACGTTTGTGCAGTGATGACGTCACCAGCTTTGAATGCTATAGCATCGGTTTCGATTTTAGCTGATGGCACCGAAATACTTTTTTTTTTAAAACTTTTGTAATCACGACTCTGTATACGAAATCTGAAAATTTTTACAATATCATGCTTAAGCATATTTTAAGCCTGTTTAACAAAAGAAATTAACATGAGATATAAATTTCAATATAACATGATAAACAAAAGTCTTTGCAATGGTAAAAGTGAGAATCTGTGTGTGAGGACACTTCTCAACCTATATACTCAACGAATTCTTGATCTACATTTTGTATATTGGGTATTTAGACATGTAGAAAACTATTTAATCCGGTTTCATCCGGGGAAAAAAGGGAAGCTAGGGATCAAAATTGAAAAATTGGCACGTAGAGGTAATCGGATTTTTCTGTTTGTCAACTGTTTCACGAATGCGCATGTGCAGCCGTGAGACATGACAGCTTCTTTATGTTAAGAATAAGTAGGTTGAAAAAACTTTGTACGGATCGTTTCAAGCTGGTCTAATGGTTATCGCACTTGACTCACTGTCTTTAGGTTTTACTTTCGATCTCAGCTTGAGTATTTTTTTATTTTTATTTACAAGAAGTGAACTGTTTAGAAAAAATAATACTCGCATGTACATGTCTCGGTTTTTGTATAAATTAAAATATAATATTTATGCGTGTTTTACGATAGGGCAACGTCGGGCGGTCTGCTAGTTATTAAAGAGTTTAATGGTTTTCGGAAAGCATGGTAAAACTTAATCTCACAAGTTGGTTTCTGCTGTTGTCATAAGGGCGACACTTCTACAATCATAATTGAAGTTGTTTAATATTTAGTTTTAATTTAAAAACATGCAATAGTTTGATTTTATTTAAGAATGCAAATACAAACGTACGTGTAGTTTAACAAAAAGCTATAACAAAAGAAATTAGAATAATACATATGCTCTTTGTTTCAATCTAGCGAACCTTTAAATTAACGATTTAATTTTTTTTTTACACGGTGGTCACCACTTATCAAGGCCCGGAAGCCATTCAGGGATAAGGGTTATTGCAAGTACAGCACGTTAGTGTGGAGATTTGATGAAGTGTTTACTTAAGGGGGCGGTTCATGAGGAATTTGTTAACGTTGGACTTAAAGACATCCAAGTTGTAGTCTGGTGGGAAGCAGGCAGACGGAACAGAGTTCCACAGGCGTGCAGTTCTAAGAAAGAAGCTTTGTTCATGGAATCCACGTTTTGATTTAGGCACAGATAAAGAGTGGGGGAAATTTTTAACAGTGGATTCAGCTAGACGGGTGTTTTTCGTGAAAGATTGGCGAGGGGGGACCAGAGATTGGGGTTCAGACGAGCACCTGCCATGGAAATAACGATAAAACAAGGATAGGCTCGCAACGTCTCTTCTGTGGGAGAGAGGTTGCAGGGTAGAGAAAAGGGCATCCCCCACTAAGCCACGAAGTCTATTTTGTACTCTGTCAAGGCAGGATAGGTTGTTTTTAGCAGCTCCTGCCCAGATATGGCAGCAGTATTCCATCCTTGGACGTACTTGGCTAATTCTATCTCAATAGATAAGCAGTAAATACTATGCACATCAATTACAATAGTTCAATAGTATTTTGTACCTATTGTTGTCGGCAATCTTTGCTGTGTCAGACTGGAGTGTGCGTGCAGTTTCGAGTGTTTTCAAAGATATGCGAAATAATTACAAGGTGCCTTCAATAAGTTTTAATACTTTTTTGTACAAACATTAAAGTATGTCATTGTTACGCATCTTATGAGATGACTGACCAATGTTTCTGATTTCAGCTTCAAACGAACAGCTACACCAGGTATTGAAATACACCCCACTAAACCCTAATTGTCACAGATGGTGACTTTCAAAAATGCAATCTGAACGTGAGGACACTTTAGAAGAACCATATGCAATAAAATTCTGTTTAAAACTTGGAAAAAATGCTATGGAATGCTTAAGACTGCTTTTGGACCATCTTGCATGAATTGAGCATCAGTTTTTGAGTTGTATATATGATTCAAGGAAACAGGGAATCTGTGAGGGATAATGATAAGAGTGAGATGAGTAAGGAAATCAGAACACGAGAGTTGATTGGCAAAAATAAAGAATTTCATGGATAAAGACAATCGTGAGTATGCAGAGACAATAAGTGCACAGTTTGATATCAGTGTGGGAACTGTACATACAATTATTCGCGAGAAACAAAAGATGCGGAAGATTTGCGCAAATGATCAGAGAAGATCAGAAAGAAATGTTGTCATGACAACAGAGAGATGGTCGAGCTGATCAATTGAGATCCCGCGGTTCTTGATGCTCTAGTAACCTTTGATGATAGTTGGATCTACTGCTAGGACCCAGAGACCAAGTGACAGAGTTCTACAATGGAAGCGTGCTGGCTTTTTCATAGACATTATCGTTTGCAATAGACTATTCTAACTTTTTATGCATTCCTTTCTTTATGCTCAATATCCGCCCTTTAACAGTTGAAGTCAAAGTAGAGTTTTTTTTTTAATTATTGCAAGCATATATGTTACATATGTTGTACGTCTAAGGAAGAAACAAAAGCACAACTATGAAAAAGTAAGTTATAGCTAAGTTATAAATAAACAACATAACTTTGAGCAGTTGCGTACGTGACTGAGGTCACACATTAGGAGATGTGTGCTTTGGATGATGACGTAAACGAACTGACAGGGCAAGACGTCTAGAAGATTAGATTGATAATTTTGAGTTTGGTAACAAAAGTGAGCAAACGTACTTAAAAGCCAGGAAGCGGGGCTGGAAGAAACAAGCACGTAGACACGTAATCCCGGTGAAGACCACGAGGATACTGAAATAAATTTATATTTTGTATAAAATAAAGTCATCCTTGTTTCTGGGGTTTTACAAAAGTAAAAAAAAAAACAGTTGTCTCAATCGGTAATGGTGTTGGCCATTGCATGTTTCATCACTGAACCCAGCAATGAAGACACAAAACTCCTGGATGAAGAAAAGGGAAAAGTCACACTTTCTTCTTCTCATTAAATATGATACCTTTATGTAAATACGAGCTTTAATAGATGCGCGTGTGATACCCTGTTATATAACAGATGGGCATTAAAACAGTTCCTCACCCTCCCTATAGTCCAGATCTTGTCTCCTGTGACTTTTGATTATTCCTTAAGCTGAAGGAAAAACTTAGAGGCTGTAGTTATGAGACAATTGAGGAGATGAAAGAGAGTGTGATGAGGGTCATTCATATGCTCACACAAGAGGACTGCCATGGGGTCTTCCAGAAGTTGTTGGAACGGTACAAGTGCATTGCAGCCGGAGGAGATTACTTTGCAGAGGCTTAAAGTTTCATATGTGTACTATCAATAAAAGTGTCCATACGAAAAAATAGTTTGGAAACTTATTTAAGACACCTCGTAAATAGGTAGGTAGGTAAGTAGGTAGGTAGGTAGGTAGGTAAAGATAGTTTAGTCGCCGGTGACCCGACCATGAGGCAGGTAGTACTGGGTTACATGGTACCAGTAGTACATGACATGACCTGACATAACTGGTTCCCCCACCAGACTTGTTTGGTGAGGAAGGCGGCTAGTCTCCCTGAAGGATTAAAAACAAGACCTTCCAAAGGGCGAATGAACTCTTTTTCTGGGTCAACGGCCAACTAGCACCGTGTATATTTGTGTGTGTGTGTGTGTATATGTGTATTGGGGTGGGGAGGGCTCCCGTAGAGGCTGTAGTTATGAGACAATTGAGGAAATGAAAAAGATTATGATGAGCGTCATTAACACACTCACACACCAAGGGTTCCTTGGAATGGTACAACATATGCATTGTAGCTGACAGAGATTAGATCGAAGGGGACTAGGATGTCATATGTGTACTATCAATAAAAGTGCCTATACGATAAAAGTCTGGAAACTTATTTAAGCCACCTTTTCACAAGTGATGATGATTAGCCAACGTAGTTTTCTAAAACGTTTTGACATGAATTATTGTCAATCCCTTTCGAGTTTTCATAATCTAACTTATGTAGCTTATAACTTATTTGATAATAAAGATAGTGATAACCCTATAAATGTTTTGTCCATGACGTTCCAAAATTTCGATTAGTGACTTCAAAATAACTTTTCTATAACAAGGATAGATAAAAATAAAAATTATCCACACTTTTTCTGACATTTCGTTATTTCTCCCCTCCCCCACTTTTTCAAAGTTGCTAACTGTGCTGCTTGTGTAGCCCGCGTGCCACATGTTTGACATGCTTGGTGTAAGTTATGTAGGATGCTATCAATATGTTTATGTAAGTCATCAATAACTAATCTTTTACCTTCAAGATAAATAGGGGTTATTTCTATAACATTATTTGAACAAACGAATGGCATACCTACCGCGTACATGAACAACATATTATTTATTTATATTATTGTTTCAAAAGTAATTTTACGTACTGTTATGTCAGTCAAATAAATGTACAAAATGAATAGGTTATCTATCTATATATATATAAGCGAAAATGTGTGTGTGTGTGTGTGTGTGTGTGTATGTGTGTGTGTGTGTGTGTGTGTGTGTGTGTGTGTGTGTGTGTGCGTTTTCGTGTATGCCCGCAAAAGGGTTTTTTCCTCGGCCTTCTCGCGGGGGTCGTTCTTTCTTAAAACTTTTTATATTGCGTCTAAATGATAATATCTACGAGGTAACAACGGGGGTCGTGTGTGTATTTAATTTGCCCGACTTTGAAAAACTAAATATTCAGCATTGTTGATCGCCACGTCTGGATTCGGCTTTTCGTATAATAACCCCCCCCCCAAAAAAAAACTGCTCCGCAGTCAATAAAATACTGCCCCGCAGTCAAAGTTGATCTCATTAAGTCGTCAAGTACGGGCATCTACCAATTCTTAATACTTAGATAAATTCAAACACGTTTCCTCTACTACTTGCTGGCCCAGTGGTTAGCGTCGCACGTTTTATTTTCACACTTTATTTTCCAACTCGCCCCAAGGCTTCGGGTTCAATCATTCCTACTTACCCACCAAAACTTTTTTTAACTCCCCCCCCGACACAAACACCCGGGCAACGTCCTTTGTTTTGATTTAACCAAAAGCACACCTCGCCCCCCCCCCGACACAAACACTCGGGCAAGAAGTCTTCGCTCATTCTTTTGTTTTGATTTACCCAAAACCACACATCGAAACACCCAGGCATCGCCGAGTACCCCCGCTAGGTTTTTAGTAAAAGAGAATTTAATGGTTTAAATATAACTAAAACAAATAGAGCGAAAAATGATATTTTTTATTAATGAAGTGGAATGGGGACGAAAATGTATGGTAACATTTAACGCTAAAACTTTCCTTTTACCAATGACAAGAAACCTCAAACATCGACTGCGATGACAAATAAGAGAGAGCTCATCGTTTAACCTCCTCGTCTTAACATTCATAGGCAACACAATTTGGAACAGATACATTGAAAACATTGCCAAAGCTGCTGCAAAGAATGTAGGCTCCCTCTACTGTGCTAAAAAACTACCACCACCGAGAGTATCCTGTAGCTCTACAAAGTCACCATTCGTTCATACATGGCGTATTGCTACCACATATGAGCTGGTGCATCTACGTTTCTCTCAGGATCCAAAAAGCGTATCCAACCTAATAGGCTCTGCACTATCAATCAAGCTCCAACCCCTGTCCCCTCGCCGCAATATTGCATCCCTATGCATGTTTTACAAGTACTTTAATGAAGTGTGTTCTGGTGAACTCGTAGCACTTGCTCCCCCTCGACGTAAATATCACTGATCTAACCTAAGAAGCAGCAAAATTTCCCTCTTCAATATAAATGTGTCTGGAATATGGAAAGCCTTCTATTCTAATAGTTGTTTTTTCTTCAAACTGCTAGACTTTTGAATTCCCGTTTCTTACTTCCCTGAATATTAACACGTTAAAATTTAAATGAATTGTGAATAGAAATATTGATGCTCACCTCTCTACATAGTGCCACTTGTTCTAAATTATTTTCTCTTATATCCGTGACAATATCCCTTGTTTGGGATGAAAAAAGAGTAAAAAAAAATGTAATTTTTGCTTTTTGAATCAGATTGAAAAGTACTCCCATTTTACAAAAGAAGCAAATCACTTTTCTATTGCAACAAAACATGGTAAAATAAAATAGAAAATCAGCTATGTAGAATCAAATATCGAGTTGTGAGATACTGTACTATTTAGGTCTAATTTGAAAAATCCAACTTTATTTTATCAATTAATAGATAATCTAAAGTATTCTCTAACATCGTAAGAAACATTATTTTTCTTATGCATCCCATTTATTCAGCCAAAATGTCATATAACGACCGAGTACACCAGATATTAGGATCGATGAGGGTTGGTCGTCTACATAATTTGTTCGCGGGCGTACGTGCATACGGATGTCAACTGGGACAATGCTTTGATGCATTTTAGTTGAATGATCTCGTGTCAAACTGAATCACATGCGAAAAGGAAGTAGTGAACGCTACTCACATTTAAAATACACGTATTGGCTAAAAAAAAAAAAAAAAAACATATTTGATTAAGTATAAAGTACCCCCCATGCAACTTTTTTTATTATCTATTTTTTTAAAATTATTATTGACTTTTCACCCCAAACAAGGCAAAGTTCCATTTTGATGTAGAGAGCTACTATCTGAGACATAATTTGCAGAGGTACTATGTAGGGAGTTGAGCAGCAAGATATCTGTTTACATTACACTTGAACTTCTGCATGTCAGTAAAGTCAAGGAAGCAAGAACCCGGAAGGCTATTCCAGAGTCTAGCAATCCTAGGGAAGAACCTATTAGAGTAAAAGGCTTTCTTACATCTGGGGATTTCTACTATGTAGGGGTTGGATTTTGTTACTTGTCGGATTTTTCGGGAGTATTTACGTCGAGAGGGTAAAGTTCGTCGGAGCACCTATAATTGAGTAGTTGTAGTTCGTCGGAGCACCTACTATAAAAATACCTGTAAAACAGACAGAGAGATAGTAATTGTCTGTATTTTTTAGATGAAGTGTTTTCATTAATTGAGATTATCGGACTGACTTCCTAATCTTGGTTGTTATTGTCACAACGTTTCGGCCGTTTTGCCCTCCGTCAGGTGTTTTGTATCGAACTGGGGAACCGTTTGTTAGGAGTCTCGAACCCAACCCTTTATTATTATTACGGGGGTACCGTGTTTGGACTCAAGGTAGGCTTTGGGACATAGTTGCTGATTCTCTGTTTTGAATGTTACTTTCTCACTGCCTTCGTTCAGGATTGAACTCAGCACCTTTAGGTAACTGTAAACTTTGATACAACGTCTAGGACCACTCGGCCATATGTCACAATTCTTAATTGGTTTTTGTTAATGTTAAACCTATGTTGTTATTCAAGGTTTTTTCTCTCTATCAGAGGTGTCCAAATTGCATTCAGCTCTATGCTTGGTTTGCTCAGTAGGTTGTTATGTCCGAGCATGTGAGCTGTTTCTTTAAGTTTTCTCACTTTCCAGTGGGTCTCTCTGTTTATTATTTTTACTTCATCCCATAGGGGGCGATGGTCCCCCCCCCTCTCCATCCAGACATGGTTGGCTATACCCGATTTTCCGTCTCCCCTTTAGTTACCGCTTTTCGGCGTTCTTCCACCCTTACTTTAAGGGGGCGGCATGTTTCACCCTTGTAAACCTTTCTGCAACTGCATGGGATGGAGTATATGCAGTTCTTGGTCATGTTCTCCACCATGCGGGGCTTCACTCGTACCAAGTGCCGTCTGAGTGTTGACTCAAGAGGAAGACAGGGTGAGAATCCAATCAGATCTGGATAAATCGTACAGACAAGAATATGAGAAGGTCAAAGGACGCCAAATCAAGAAGCTCACAAAGCTCAAAGACCAGAGGAATGTAACATCAAAACACCACTCACCTGTGAAAGCGGTCATCAACCTCAGCAGCCGCCAACTGAGTCACTCAGAGGAAGCAGTACTAAATCTCAACTTCGCAACAACAACCAAACGCGTTCCATTCTTAGATATCATAACACACATGGAAGATATAGCCTTGAGAATCCCATCGACCCAAGGTGATGAAATAAGATGGAAAGTGAGACAAGTACTCGAGAAAGCCAAGCCTCCTAAATCAAACATCTCGCGGGAAGATAGGCTGGCTATAAGAACCCTACAGAGTGACAGCAGTATAATAATTCTGCCAGCAGAAAGATTTACAAGGGTGAAACATTAAAAAAAATTATGAGCGAGAGTTGAACCTGCAGACCAAGGATGCATAAAAAAAAAACAAAAAAACAAAAAACGTAAATTTTCAAGTCTTATAAAATTCTTTACAGTTAATGAAAAAGATTAAGAAATTTACGTGCGGAGTTAGAACCTACAGACCATGTCATGCAAAAAAAAAAAAGAAAAAAAAAAGAAAAAAGAAAAATTCAAAAGAATACTCTATCAATTTACCCACAATAGAATTTTCACGGTCCGTTGTTCTATCATTGTTGCTAAGCAACGACATAGAAAAAATGGCTTTATCGATGATAGATAAATTAAAATTATTATTATTATCGATTATCGGTAATTATCGGGGGTATTCTGAGACAAAACTTAAATAAGATGACACCCAGACTCATACACTAAAGTTCTGTAAATTTTAAAGAAAATCTTTTCAGCTGTTTCGGAGTCTATAAGGAACGAACTCACGCACACAAAGTTGCATTTATATAATTGTAGATTATATATATATATATTAGTAGTTCAGCTTGGCTTAGCCCGTGTCCTATGTACTGTTCATAACATTATGTGCATATGTATATATATATATATTAAAAACTTTGACTAATGTCCAGGTAACCTACATCTAAAATTTCAAGTGTTTAGACCAAAAATTGGCTTAGGAGTTTTGTAGAGTCTGCAAAGGTCAACTCTTTCAACGTTGACTTCTGGGCAGCCAAATTTTCGCTCAAAAACTCATTAAAAAGCTTGCTGCATGTCTGAATACCCTTTATGTAAATTTCAAATGTTCAGACTCAAAATGGGCGTAATAGTTTGATAGATACGGCAAAGGTAAAATCTTTTGAACTTTGACCCCTTAGCAGCTAAATTTTCGGCCGATTTAAAAGCTTGCACTATTTCTGAATACACTTTATCCAAAATTTAAAATGTTTAGATAAAAAATTGTCTGAGTAATTTGGTAGAGGTCAAATTTGTTTAACTTTAACCCCAATTTTTACCCCTTAACATTTATTGTTTTGGGCTCAAATCAAATTAAAAGTTTGATTCATGTCCAAGTAACCTTCATCTAAATTTTCAAGTGTTAAGACACCAAATTGGCGGAAGAGTTTGGTAGAGTTTTCAAAATCGTTGAACTTTGACCCCCCTTGACAGCCAAATTTATGGTCGAAAACCGATTAAAAAGATTTTCTCAAATCTCAATAGCACATGTCAAATCTTGAGTCTGTAGACTGAAAATTGACAGAGTAGTTTGGTAGGGAAATGTACGCACAGACACACACATGTTCCCTGTGAATGTTAGGTCGAGGAGTTTAAAGGAAGTACTTTCAGGTAATGTTTTTTGGCCATTGCTATTGGTGGCAGAGAAGGTTCTTGAAATTATTGAAGGAAACAAGCTTACTCTTGGCTGCATTGAATGTGACCATTCTTTTTGTCCCCATTCCACTACAGATTGTTTCTTGTGTTTCTGACATTTCCTTAAATATGTGTTCATTTGTTTTCCTCTCGTGCCTGTTATAGAGCATGGTGTCATCAGAAAACATACCCATCACAAAGACAATTTTATCAGGGCGGTCATTTATGAATATTAGAAACATTAAAAGTCCAAGGATAGGCTCCTGAGGTTCCTGCATTTATATCAAATTGTTTAGATGTACGACCGTCGAGGCTAACTTGGATTCTTCTCTTACTTAAGAAGGATTTTATTTCAATTATACCGTAAGATCTGATTTTCCTGAGAAGACCATCGTGTTATACCCTGTCAAAAGCCTTAGATATATCAAGGGCTACCGCTCTACCATCCTCTGCTTTATACAGTAAATGAAGTGTACGTTCAGAGATTACAGTTACTGTCAACAAATGGATGAAATGCATCAGAAACTTCGACAACAACACCCAGCATTAGTCAACAGAAAAGGCTTAATTCTCCTCCACGACAATGCCTGACGACACGTTGCTAAACCGATTCTGCAGAAGTTGGACAAATTTGGGTTCGAAACTCTGCCTCATCCGCCATACTCCTCAGACGTTTTACTTACCGACTACCACATTTTCAAGCATCTCGACAATTTTCTGCGTAAGAAATGCCTAAAATACTTAAACGATATCAAAAACACCTTCAGCGATTTTATCGCCACCAGAACGCAAGATTTTTACGTTACTGGCATAAATACATTTGTTTTGCGTTGGCAAAAGTGTGTTGATTCTGATGGTGCTTATTTCGATCAATAAATTTTTGTTTCAGCCAAGATATATTCATCTGAATTTAAAATTTAAAAATCGCAAGAACTTTCTTGTCAACCTGATATAAACAATTCCGGGTGTTCAAAATCTCACAATGGCGATAACCAAAACGAAAGAAGAAAGAAGAAAAAAAAAAAAAAAAAAAGAAGAAGAAGAAAAAAAAAGAGAATATAATCTTTTTGTCAAAGGTAATTCAAATAATCGCATTTTTCTATCTTCTCTAACCCAATTATCAATTGTCGAGATAACAACATAGAAATCGTCCGAATTTCGTTGCCAATTCAAATCACATTAATCCAGCAATAACAATTGGGATAAAGATTTATTCATAAAAAAAGTAATTACACATTTTTTTAAAAAAATAAATTAGGCCATCAAAACGTGCGGAGGGTCGGAGTGGGTTTTACTTAATTCAATCCATGCTGAACCATTCGTTCAAGCACCATTTGTGTCACTCTTCCTCCCTTTAGCTTCAGCAGTCACCAAAATACCGCATTTACTCAATATCTGACCCTCCTTAAAATATCCCCCAAATTTACGAACTAGCAGTTCATCCCCCGCTTTGTGCATATGTATTATTAAAGTATATTATATTAAAAAGTTTGACTCGTGTCCAGGTAACCTACATCTAAAATGTCAAGTGTTTAGACCCAAAATTGGCGGAGAACTTTGGTAGAGTCTTCAAAGGTCAACTTTTTCAACTGTGACCTCTCAACAGCCAAATTTTCGCCCAAAAATTGATTTAAAAGCTTGCTGCATGTCTGAATACACTTTATGTAAAATTTCAAATGTTTAGACCAAAAATTGGCTAAGATGTAATTTTTTTTAAACTTTGACCTCAATTTTGACCCCTTAATATTTATTGTTTTGGGCTCAAATCAAGTCAAAAAGCTTGATCCATGTACAAGGAACCTACATCGTAAATTTCAAATGTTTAGACCAAAGATTGGCGGAGGAGTTTGGCAGAGTTTTCAAAGGTCAAATCGTTGAACTTTGACCCATTGACAGCAAATTTCTGGTCGAAAACGGATTAAAAAAATTTTTCCCAAATCTTAATACCCACTGAAAATTGGCAGAGTAATTTCGTAGAGAAATGTACACACACAGATAGACACACAGGCTATTTCACTTTTATAGGTATCGAGGAGATCAGCCCAGCTTTGCTCGGGCCCTATGTACTTTTCATATATATATTTAAAAGTTTGACTCATGTCCAGGTAACCTACATCTAAAATTTCAAGTGTTTAGACCAAAAATTGGCGGAGAACTTTGGTAGAGTCTGCAAAGGTCAACTCTTTCAACTTTGACCTCTTGCCAGGCAAAATTTCGCCCAAAAACTGATTAAAAAGCTTACTGCATGTCTGAATATCCTTTATGTAAAATTTCAAATGTTTACACCCAAAATTGGCTGAATAGTTTGCTAGAGACCGCAAAGTTGAAATCTTTTGAACTTTGATCCCTCAGCAGCTCAAATTTTCGGCCAAATCGAATTAAAAAGCTTGCACTGTCTTTTATGCAAAATTTCAAATGTTTAGACCAGAAATTGGTAGAGACTGCAGAGGTCAATTTTTTTTTTTTAACTTTGACCTCAATTTAGACCCCTTAACATTTATATTTTGGAGCTCAAGTAATATTTAATGGCAAGAAAAAAAAATGGGAATGAGGTGGATCAACATAGAATTTGTCTCTATTTCATTACAAATTCAATTTATATTAACCCAGCAATAACAATTGTGATAAATATTTATTAATAAAAATGTAATTACACGTTTTTTTTTCTGTTTTTTATTTTAAAATAAATTATGCAATCAAAATGTACGGAGTGATGGAGTCGGTTGATATTTTATACACATCGTAACCTAACAAGATCAATGCTGCTTCATTCGTCCAAACACTGCTCCTTCCATTCTTTCTCTATTCACTTTTACGGCAACAATAAAAAAATACCACATTTACTCTATGTGTCACTCTACTTAAAATATCCCAAATAATTTTTAACAATTTTATTTACGAATATTTATAAGGTATCTGACCTTCGGGATAAAATCCAAATGTAGCACACAATGATTTTTTTTTTCATAACCATATTTTATCGAATAATTTCTAATAATCAAACAATTTTAAAATATTTCCACGCACGCATGCACAGAATCATCATATTTTAAAAAACGTTTGCAATTCTTTAAGTATGTTTAGCTCCATGATGTGAATGCGGTATTATGGTGAATAGTGTTGACTACTAGTAATCTCAAGTTTCGTAGACAAATAGAAAAACCCTTACCCCCCCCCAAGTTTGGTCATTTCATTTTGTATTCTTTAATGTATTCATTATCACTATGCATTTTAATTTGATGCACAATAAGCTAAATATATAAGATCATAGTGTAGTATCTGTTCTGATGCTACGCTTAAGTTAATTTGTCCTTAGTTAATGTAGGAGAAACCCTTCTACATAAAGGGAAATTTGTATTTTTGCAATTGCTGGTTTTCCTCCACATCAAAAACGACCTTGTGTCACATTTTGTTTTCGTGGGAAAGCGAATTTAATATCATGCACAATATATTGAAACATGATGGGGGAGGGTGAAAAACAACAAAAGAAATACTCAAGAAATAATAAAAAAACAAACAAAAGAAATCACATAAATGAGGGCCGGGTTAGTAATAGTCCCCCTTTTTTTACTCATATCTACCTCAAACAGGTCATATTGCCACTTGGACTTAAGGTGTTACTGTTAAAGACCATGTCTAATGAGGAATATATGAGGAGCTAAGCGAGATGTTAGCTCACATTATATTTAAATTTTCTGCGTGTTAGTACCGTCATGGAAGTCCTTCTCAACATTTCTAAGAATAAACAGTGCACGGTTTCCCAATGTACGGAAAATCGAAAAACAAAAGTTGATCTCCAACAGGGAGTGGAATTTAAGTGGAAGGGAAATTAAATAGAGACGGTGTCCTTCTAAGATAAAAACAATTAAGAAGGTACAGAATATATGTACGCATCTTAGAGAGCCTTCATTACAAAAATAAATAAATAAATAAATAAATAATAATAATAATAATAATAATAATGATAATAATAACAATAATAATAATAATAATAATAATAATAATAATAATAAACAAGGACAGGCTACCTTAATCCAGAACCTCCTACACCAGGCAAGTGACAATAGGGGTATATGCGTAGAATATAGTATGCATATTCAAACGAAGTGATGCTAACATACACGTCCACAAATATGTTAAATAAAAAAAACAGAAATACAAAAGAAAACGCAACACTGAATGTTAAAAAATAAGCCAAGGGGAAAAGGTAACTAATGAGTTTTGCATTGTCTGCCTAGTTCCAATCTCTGTCGCATCGCCGCAGTATTACATCTCTGTGCTTTTACAAATACTTCCAATGAACTTACATCACTTGTATCCATTCAACATTTCTTAGAATAAACCGTGTACTGTTTCCCGATATACGCAAAATAAATAAATAAAATGAAAAAAAAAAAAAAAAAAATAGGGTCGATCTCTTAATGGGAGTGAAATTTAAATGGAAAGGAAATTAAATGGCATCCTTCTAAGATAAAAACAATTTAGAAGGAGGCAAGTACATAAAAAATGTACGCAGTCGGCATTTAGAAAATCTTTTTTTTTTAATTTTTTCACTTTATTATTATTATTATTATTATTATTATTATTATTATTATTAACAAAAACAACAACAACAACAACTACTACTACTACTACTACTACTACTACTACTATTATTATTATTATTATTTTTTGTATGCTATTTTTTGTGCCACGCTTACATCTTTTTTCTTCCGAGTGACTGTTGGTTAATTGTTATGACCTTCCATTTCTTGTAATAAATAATTTTACAAAGAATTCTTCATAAGTTTTGGTTTCGATACAAGCTGAGGCATAAAAGTCATATCGATATATATATTTTTTATTATTTTTGAAATCAGAACTTTATAAAATACTTGCCTGGGTGCCCGGCGTTGTCCGGGTGTTTGGAGGTGTGTGTTGAGCAAGAAAAAAAAAGACAGGAGGAGGAAAAGAACGTGAAAAAGAAAACAAAAAAAAAACAATGTGACGTCTTTGCTGTTGCGTCCATAACCAAACCGGAAGTGGTGAAAGTTTAAATTAAGGCTAGTCATTCGAAAAGAGGGGATGACTTTCGAAAATATCGGCGAAGAAAGCGACCCATCCTTGCAGCAAAGTGCCCAGTTGAGGGTGAAGGAATTAATGTTTTTAGCCAATGTTTTGATATTTGCCGATCTCGTGAAAATCCGTCGCCCCTGTCGAAAGTTTTAGGCATACATACATACATACATACATACATACATACATACATACATACATACATTTAAACAGGCAGGTGAGATTTATATTATAGATAAGAATCGATAGAAAATAGACTCCATAATAATATATACGAAATCTGAATAAATTAAAATATCATATTTAAGCGTATTTTACGACCGGGCTTCCCTTCTAGCTTAGAAAAATACTTTTGCAGTTTTAACAAAAGGGCTACAATAATATCAGACCTTTTCTCGACGTTAAAAAATGACCCTGGTGTCTAACTCTGTCCCGTGGGGAGGCATTGTAAATAGGTACAATAATATCAGAGCGTCTCCATTTACGTTTAACATCCACAGAATGCCAACGACAATATATTACATATGAAAGAGTCCGCTGTGGAATTTCCAGTAACAACAACAACAACGACAACAGCAACAACAATAGTAGTCCATTACGTTACACTGGTTGTCCCCGTATAAATCTGACCTCTGTCACAATAGTCCATTACGTTACACTGGCTGTCCCCGTATAAATCTGACCCCTATCACAGTAGTCCATTACGTTTCACTGGTTGTCCCCGTATAAATCTGACCCCTGTCACAGTAGTCCATTGCGTTACACCGGTTTCCTCATTATAAATCTGACCCACATCACAGTAACTCATTATTTTATACAGATTGCCCCCTCATAAATCTGACTTTTCTCACAGTAGTCTATTATATTATACGGGTTGCCCCCTTATATATCTATATCTGACACCTATCACAGTAATCCATTACGTTACATATGTTGTCCCCGTATAAATCTAACCCCTATCACAGTAGCCCACTTCGTTTCAGTGGCAATATGTTTTGTTGAGGCGAAGAAACGTTTAATATATATATATATATATATATATATATATATATATATATATATATATATATATATATAGTGAAATAATTATTTTTGCAGTTCGATATTTTTGTAACCGAATTTTTTGTTTTGTTTTGTTATTTTTGTTGGGCGAATGAAACCAGTCGAGTTTGAAAATATCATAGCTAAAAATCGAAAGGCGACATTAAAAAAAAAAAAAAAAGAAGCTCACCTCGACAGACCCAGACGGATCTTCCGTCTCGAGCTCATCTTGTAATATGGTCCCTTAAAAGACGGATTGTTTTTAAGGCAGAGCAAAGAAGGGTTTTTTCGGTCTCATGCCTTCTCGGTTTGGTTTCCTTTTTCGAAACGACTCTGACAGCTGACGAACGAAACGTTAAAATCTGTTGTATGTATTTTTTTTTATTCACGCTAATAGAAACTTGTCGTGAAGGGTCACGTGACATTACGTATCAGTGCGGAAAGCCAGAGTAAAAAAAAAAAAAGCAAGAGAATATACGAGATGGAGAACGCAAGTTACGTAAAGAAAAAGAAATGTTGAAAAGAAAGGGAAAAAGAAGAAAAAGAAAAAAAAACAACAACTAAAGTAAAAGAAAGGAAAAACAGAAAACAAAGGAAATATAAAGGTTTCATTGGTTGATTGGTTAAAGTATTTTACGGCATGTCAACCGGCGTTTAGTCATTTTATGGCAATCATTAAATATCGCGCCCGTCAAACAAGATGGCTGCCTGATTTCGGGTTTTATTTAAAAACAAAACTGAGTGAACCTGAAACGAAATACGAAACTAATACCAGCATAAAAAACCCTGAGATTATATAAAGTATAGTTTTGCATAATTCTTTACAAAAATATTTTATTTTAATAATTTAAGTTTGTCAGAGGTTTCAAATAATTTAATTGAAATATAAAAATAGTTAAAAAATGTAATTATCTCACAGGTTTTAGAAATTAATTTATGTATAAATATATTTCTTTCACAAATTTATATGAGGTAAAATCTTGCGTAATCATTTAGAAAACTATTTTATTTTCAAGATTGAAACAAATTAATTGAAGTAATTCAGTCTTTACTTTGTTTCAGATTCACACAGTGTTTGGTTTTACATAAAACCCAATATCAGATTTGATGGACGCCATATTTAACGATTATCCATTTTATGCGGAAACATTTGTTTTGTTTCGTAGATAATCATCCATAGTCTGCGTTTTGTCTTGAGAGACAATGGATGCCCTCTGTAAATTTGACTCTGTGCGTTGTTATTGTGAAGCAAGAGCTGCTTATTCTCTTACCACTCTTCTCCTGAATTGGCAAGCTGGAAGAAATCCGGTAATAACGGCGAAATAAGCAGAGAATACATACAGTGGCTGTTATTCTTAAATGGTTACCCATTTTATTACTAACGAGGGTTAACGTCTCTTAACTTTTGTGATCTAACAGGAATTGGTGTGTCAACGTGATTATACTTTATATTATTATTATTATTATTATTATTATTATTATTATTATTATTATTTTGTAATCAAACAGTATATAAACGATAATTTTTATATTACTATATTTTTATATACATTTATATAATCATGAGAACGTGGTGCAATGGGGAAAACGGTGGCTAGTTAATTTTAATACATTGAAAACCAAAATTCTCTCTTTTCATCATAATCATCTCTAACCCATAATCGGTCTACCCCCACTCCCTAACTGAAATAAATGACCCTCGTCTTGGGAAACTCCATGTCTTGACAACGCATGCATCAAATCTATTAACAAGATCGCTGGAAAATAGTTGGATCACTCTACCGTTCCAGCAGGTATTTCAATGCCGATGAAATCCTCTATCTGTCTAAGAACCAGGTACGCCCTAAAATGGAGTATTGTTGTCACATCTGGACAGGAGTTGCTCGGTGCGCCCTATCCTGCTTTGATAGAGTTCAAAACCGGCTTCAAAACCTAGTAGGTGATGCCCCTTTCTATTCCATGCAATCCTTTTTCCCACAGAAGAGACGTTGCGTGCCTATTTCTGCTCTATCGTTATTTTCATGGCAAATGCTCGACTGAACTCCAATCTATCGTTGCTGCTTACTAAGCTTTCATAAAAACACTCGACTGGCTACAACCACTATATGCGATTTCCTATACTCTCTATTTGTACTTAAATCTACATGCAGATTCCAAAAAGCTTCTTTCCCAGAACTGCACTCTTGTGGAACACTGTTCTGTTGACCTGCTTCCCGGTTGAATACAAATGTTAGGTAATAGACAGGCAACGCCAGGTAGAAGCATTTAGTTGTCTGTTATCTATCTATCTATCTATCTATCTATCTATCTAGCGAAGTAAAAAATAGATATTTGAATGGTGGCATGTTTTGACAAGTATCAAACTCTGTAACCGGTCACTTTGCACCAGAAGTATAGAGCGAGGACCGGACGTGATTTGTCAGGTGCTCCGGTTTGAGTAAACTAAGTTAAGCTTAGTTGAGTTGGATCCGAAACGCCAAACAAGCAAGATGGGTTAAGAAGGTCTCCCCATAATGGAGGTGCCGGTCTCAAATAGAGAACCCACGAGCCAAAGATCATCGGTCAGTCCATTTCTGCTGACGGGATGCCTGGGAGTGAATAAACCATATCATAAAAACACACAATGTCTTGGGTCCATGTCTCGAAACGTTTTTGTTACAGCAGGTTCCGATTCCTACAAAGACTGTTCGTAGATCCTCCAGAAGCAGACAGCAGCAGCCAGCAGCAGACAGGTATGTCGTCATGTGTATGTGTATTATATGTTTGACACACACACACACACTCACTCACTCACAATTACTAGACGAGTCAGGGGCCGTTAAGTAAATGAACATTAAGGAATCTGAGGGCAATAAGTAGTTAGATAACACAGATAAGATCAAGAACAATTCACAACACAACATGATAGTCTTCAAATCCAATGTAAACAAGTTCTTGTTGAGCTGTCCCCATAAATAATTAAATTCCACCCAATTTACACTATTAACGATTACTACACTAACATTTTACATTCATTAACTCTTATCTTCGAGTATTCTTCAGGCCTTGATACTTGGTGACTCCCAAGTTTAAAAAATAACTCATGGCTTCGGATCTTTGTAGAGTGGACCTTGGATTAGTGGTAATGAATGGGGTAACGCAATACTCCACATAGAGTTATGGTGGCTGATAGGGTTAGGAAGTGCATGGCCATCGATACTTTAAATAAGAAGTAAACAAAATGTGGGAAAGCAAAAAAAGAGATAAGTAAACAGTTCAAAAACAAAACACAAAGAAAACACGAGTAAAAAAAAAAAAAGAAAAGATAAAAAACTAAGCAAAGAAAAAAAAGTTGATAAAGTTGTAGAATACGGTTGAAACCTAAGGTTTTAAATAAAAATAAACAAATAGGAAAAAAAAACAAAAAAAAACAAATGATATAAAAACAAAGCATGTAAAAAAAATCTAAAAGATAAGAAAATGAAATAGAAATAAATAAAAAAAAAAGGAAATAAAGGTGGGAGTTTTTTTTTTTTTTTTTAATTAAAAACAGAATGAAAACTGAATAAAAAAAATGAAAGACAAAAAAATAAAGTCGTAAGAATCCATGTAGTGCAAGAAGGACAATATTTTAAAAAAATAAAAAAAGAAATAAAGAATGTGATTAAAAAAATTATGGGGAAACAAAGAATGGCAAATAAAAACACGAAAGGTTTTTAAAGGTTTTTAAAGTTTTTTAAAGGGTTTTAAAGGTTTGGAAAGAAAGAAAGACGAGGATAGGAGAAAAAGTCGAACAACTGATAGGGTTTTGTAGTTCGGTAGGCATTCAAATTGATAGAAAGGTCTGAGAAAGACGAATGCTATATATATATATATATATATATATATATATATATATATATATATATATATATATATATATATATATATATATAAGGGTGAAAGATTAATAATTGTGAAATTATTGATCAATCACTAATTGTGACCCTGTCTATTACACTCTATAATATATATATATATATATATATATATATATATATATATATATATATATATATATATATATATATTATTATTATTATTAAATCTAGCTAAAATTTGCAGTTTTTGAAAAAATTACAAGTGCGGACTTTCTTTTTGCCGGTACTATATATATATATATATATATATATATATATATATATATATATATATATATAGAACCGGTACTATATATATATACTAGCGGGGGTACCCGGCGTTGCCCGAGTGTTTGTTTCTGGGACGGGGGGAGGAGTTTTAAAAAATGTTATGGTAGGTAAGTAGGAAGGATCAAACCCGGAGTCATGAGTAAAAGTAGGAAAATAAAGTGTGAAAAAAAAAACAAAAAAAAAACATCTACAACGTTAACAGTTCGGCCACCAAGAAAAGTCCATTCCAGTTGTTTAGGAAAAAAAAAAAAAAACGACTACGGTAGGTCGGCGCGAACGTGAAAATATAATGTGAATTGTCCAGCACGCTAACCACTACGCCACAGAGCACTGCAGCTTAGTTTAGTGATTTTAAATAACTTCACATGAAAGAACTACGAAGCCAAACCGGTGTTCTCTTCTCAACTGTTCCTTGTGAACGATCCCCAAACGGTGTTAAGTGGTGGCAGGGGGAGGAGGAATTTATTAGAGAGAAAATATTTTACCACTTCCATTGATCTTAACCGATTTTGGCCGTGACTTCTCAGCAGAAAAAGTATAGAAATCTAAGATTATCGAGGAATTTGAGAAATAATAAGCCTATAACACACCTCAGATATTGTTCTGCCGTTTGTGCATATTATATTTGCATGAAATATCTTGATTTTAAATCCTATTAATGTCAAAATCAGACGGGAAAAAATGAGTTCATTTTATTTATATAATAATATATATACATATATATATATATATATATAGTACCGGCAAAAAGAAAGTCCGCACTTGTAATTTTTTCAAAAACTGCAAATTTTAGCTAGATTTAATGTAAGTGTTTAAACAACCTCTACCTCATTTGATTCGCCTTTTATTCCTCTATAATTTTACCTGTTCATATTTGACTTTTAAATGAAATATTCTAGTGTTCACGTCAATTTAAAAAAGGATAACCTCAAATTGAGGAGGCAAAAAGAAAGTCCGCACCAACAAATTCGCTTAAAGCCAGCTAATAATATCGCCCCATAATCAGTTTAAAATATCCACCAATAGGCAACAAATCATCTCTAATCGTAATTGTTGTTGTTCCAGGTTATACAACGTAACATTTAGTCCATATGCCATGACTTTCTCTTAGTGATCGTCAGGAGCTCATTAATCTCTACCTTTCTGGTTTATCCAATCGAGAAATCGGCCGCAGATTGAAATGTAATGAGAAAACGGTACGAAAGACTGTTCAAAAGCACCATAACACCTGCAGCGTTCGTGATGCCCCTAAATCTAGTCGTACTATAGTTACTTCTAACAGGGAAGACAATGCTATCAAGATCCGCAGCTTAAGAAACAGATTTGAAACGGCTCCCTAAATCCAACAATAGTGCAATCTTGTTAAAAAGTGCTCTCTTTCTACTGCCAAGAACAGATTAAAGGAATTTAATTTGCGAGTATATGTTGCAAGACGCAAGCCAATGATTTCTGTGAAGAACAGAAAGCGCCGTCTGGACTTCGTCAGATGCACTGAAAATCATGACTGTTCATATTGGTCAAACGTGCTTTTTAGCGATGAAAGCAAGTTCAGTAGGCTAGGCAGTGATGGTAGACAGTACGTCCGTCGGAGGAAAGACGAAGAATTTAATCCTAGGTGCTCAGTTTCAACGATGTAAGGTGGTGGAGGTTCAGTTTTGGTGTGGGGGTATTATTAGTACCAATGGTTCAGAGCTTATAGTTCGCTTGCAAGGTCGAATTAATTCAACCAAGCACATTAATATGTTGACTGAGCATTTTCTACCCTACTTTGGTCGGAATTTGGATGATAATCCCATTTTCATGAAGAATAATGCTCCCATTCACATAGCTAGCAATGTCAAGAGGTTCCGTGTTTGGATTGGCCTGCACAATCTCCAGATCTCAATCCTATCGAAAACGTATGGCATTACATCAAGTAACAGCTACACAATGATAAAATATCAAATTTGGAAGACCTTTGGACAAAAATTAAAGAAAAGTGGGATGCCCTTTCCCCCGAGTATTGCTGCAGTCTAATTCAAGGAATTTCCAAAAGATTGCAAGCTGTCAAATTGCAGAAGGGCTTAATATTAACTAGTTCATTGTGTTCCTGTTGTATTTGTGTTGCATTAATGTCTTAAAATTACATTTTTAAATAACAATTTTCCATTGTGAAGACTTTCTTTTTGCCTCCTCAATTTGAAGTTATTTTTTTAAAATTGACGTGAACACTAGAATATTTCAATTAAAAGTCAAATATAAAGAGGTAAAATTATAGAGGAATAAAAGGCCTATCAAATAAGGTATATGTTGTTTAAATAGTTACATTAAATTTAGCTTAAATCTGCAATTTTGAAAAAATTACAAGTGCGGACTTTCTTTTTACCGGTACTATATATATACAGATTATATATATATATATATATATATATATATATATATATATATATATATATATATATATAATCTGTATATATATAATCTGTAGTAATAAGTAAGTGATGTATAGTGATGAGTAGTAAGATTGTACACCTAAAAATAAGAATAGATTTAAAGCTCACCAAATTCATATGAAAATTGACTGCAAAAGCCATAGCGTAACAGATAAAGTACTTGTACAATTCAGTCTTAAATTATACCCATCGTGTTCAATCCTCAGTGCGGGCTATGCTTAAAATACAATTTTGAATTACTTAGAACTTCTTGGCTGAAGGAAGGAGAGCATGTTAACCTTGTGAATTAAATAAAATGTTTCGTTCGAAATTCTGTGCGGATTCCAGAGTTCGATCGAAAGATTCCCAAGTTCGATAGAAAGATTCCCGACCTTGACAGAAAGATTCCCGAGTTCGATAGAAAGATTCCCGACCTTGACAGAAAGATTCCCGAGTTCGATAGAAAGATTCCCGACCTTGACAGAAAGATTCCCGAGTTCGATAGAAAGATTCCCGACCTTGACAGAAAGATTCCCGAGTTCGATAGAAAGATTCCCGACCTTGACAGAAAGATTCCCGAGTTCGATAGAAAGATTCCCGACCTTGACAGAAAGATTCCCAAGTTCGATAGAAAGATTCCCGACCTTGACAGAAAGATTCCCGAGTTCGATAGAAAGATTCCCGACCTTGACAGAAAGATTCCCGAGTTCGATAGAAAGATTCCCGACCTTGACAGAAAGATTCCCGAGTTCAACATGATGCACATAAATTTTTAGATGAGGCTTACTACTTCATGCTAGTTGTATGATTTGAACTAGTTTTTTCACTTTTAAGTGTTATTTTAACGTTTCAGTCGATGTAACCTCCAAACTACTTCAAGTGTATCTTGTCGAACTCGGGAATCTTTCTGTCAAACTCAGGAATCTGCACGAAATTTCGAACGGAAACCCTTTATTGAATATACGGAGGTTGTACCAGCCATGACTGGGTAGAAGTCCTGAATAATTCGCAATTGCATTTTTGCATATCGCCTGCACTGGGAATTGAACCTTCAACATTCTGAAAAGTGTAACTTATAACTGAATTTCAGCAATTAATTTATTTGAGGTTGTGAAAATAACACTTAGATGAGAACAGCAGGTTGAATAATTCAAGTAATGCAAACAAAAACGTCAACAACAACAAAAACAGAAAACAAAATGGCGTCCTTCAATGTAAATCAGCGGTTTAAGATTATTGTCAGTTGGGAGTTCGGGTGTATCTAATAAAAATAAAAACTCTGTAAACGCCATACGAGCTTAAAAGTGAACGGAGAATTTTCAAGAAAAAACAATAAAACTCACCTTCATTGATCGGGATCAAGGTTGAGTGTGTTGAATTCGTCTGTTCGAAGTTTTGATCGAATAAATCCTACTCGAATGACAATCGCCGCAGCGATTGGCTAAAAATGGCTGAGTCACACATTCAAACAGACCAGCATTGTTCGATTTCACGTTAAAAACTAGAAATAAAATTATACTGAATTTCCCTTAGTAAGTGTTCAATTTAAGTAATAATAATCATTACTAACGCCTATACAAATTATTTTAAACTCACAGATGTACCCGGCGTAATGTTAATTTTTTTCAAGATTAAGGTAAAAATTATTTTTAAGGTCAAGGTCAAAGGTTAAGGCCATATTTGGTGTGGCTCTTCATAAACTCTCCCACCTAGGGATGGTGCACACCTAGTTGGAATTCGCCACAATCCCTAGGTGAGGGAAGTTTATGAAGAGCCGCACCAAATATGACCTTAACCTTTGTTACGTACATTGAAAAATTGTGTGTACAATCGCTAGGTGGGAGACTATCATCATGTCAGGTTTCGTCATGATCGGTCCAGTGGTGTGGGCTGTAGGAGAGTATATATATACATAGGTTATTACCTTGACCTTTTATCCTTTATCTTGGAAAATGGTGTGCACCATCCTTATTTGGGGGACCGTCATCAGCCAAAACGCTGTGAGCAAAACACCAAAGGCGAGAACAGATAATATTATTTGTGGGCCGTGATTTAAATTCATTCTAGAAAGTAAAAAAATTGCTATTTTTCATTCAATACTAGTTTAGTCTTTGTTTTAAATTTATATGCTTCTTTCATTTTCTATTCTACTAGCATTTCTGGCCGGCGTTGCTCGGGTGTTTGGATGCGTGTATTAATCAAAAAAAAAAAGTGGTAGTAGGAAGGCAGGCTCGAAACCGACATACAAACATACATACATACATACATACATACATACATACATTTATATATTGGTAACTAAAGATTTTCGACCCAAACCGATGAAAAAGCTTGCCCTGTCTCTGAATACGCTTTATGTAAAATTTCAAATGTTTAGACCAGAAATTGTCTGAGTAATTTGGAAGAGACCGCAGAGGTAATTTTTTAAAAAACTTTGACCCCTATTATGACCTCTTAACATTTATTGTTTTGGGCTCAAATCAAGTTATTAAGTTAGATCCATGTCCAAGGAACCTATATCTAAAATTTCAAGTGTTCAGACTAAAAATTGTCGGAGGAGTTTTGTAGAGTTTTCAAAGGTCAAATCGTTTAACTTTGACCCCCTTAATAGCCAAATTTCTGGCCGAAAACCGATCACAAAGATTTTCACAAATCTAAGTACTCTGTAAATCAAATTTCGAGTCTGTAGACTAAAAATTGAGAGAGTTAATGCGTCGGATATTTACACAGACTACAGACACACAGACGCGTTCACTTATATATATATATATATATATATATATATAGATATATAGATTTTAACTTAAGATTTGTTTTTTAAGGGAAATTATCCTGCTTATTAAATTTTAATCTGTTTGCCATTTTCTTTACGTTAATTTACTTATTTTATGATATTATGACTTAGGTATTAATTAACCATCCCCATTAAATTTTAGTCACATTAAGTTTACAATGCAAATCTCTGTTGTTTTTTTAAATTTATTTCCAAAATCTAACCTAAGTCTGCTCAAAAGGCCTAATTTTTTTAGTTTTTTGTTGACTTTCATTTTATACTATTTATATCATTGTTTACATTACATTCAGAATTCAATTTTTAAAATTCTTTTCCGCCTATAAACATTCTATTTTACTCCACTATGTTGTTCTTCCGTTGAAAGGGAGGTAACCCTGGTTTTAAATTTAAATTGAATATTACTTACTTAGCTAGATGTATCCATGTTTTAATAGTTTCAACCAATATTTATTAATCGCCCACCTTTGGTTCTAAGTTTACATTTCTCATGTTGAATTTGCAGTGCTAATCTCTGTTAAGTTTCAGATTTGTTTTCAAAATTTAACCTCTTGATTACATCTTATCCTTTCATTCACCTCAAACTTGTAAATATTTTAGTTTTTCGATTTTTTAGTATCGAGGAAAGCTACTCCGGTTTTTTCTTTTTATTATCCCTCGCGGTATTTCAAATATAAAAATATAACTTCTCTTTCTAGTTTTTTTTTTTTTTTTTTTTACACAGTGATCACCACTTATCAAGGCCCGGAAGCCACTCAGGGATAAGGGTTATTGCAAGTACATTACGTTAGTGAGGAGATTTGCTGAAGTGTTTACTTAAGGGGGCGGTTCATTAGGAATTTGTTAACATTGGACTTGAAGACATCCAAGTTGTAGTCCGGAGGGAAGCAGGCAGACGGAACAGAGTTCCACAGGCGTGCAGTTCTAAGAAAGAAGCTTTGTTCATGGAATCTGCGTTTTGATTTAGGCACAGATATAGAGTGGGGGAAATTTTTCACAGTGGATTCAGCTAGACGGGTGGTTTTCGTGAAAGATTGGCGAGGGGGTACCAGAGATTGGAGTTCAGACGAGCATCTGCCATGGAAATAATGATAAAACAAGGACAGGCTCGGGAAGTGTAAGGTTCACTTCTTTATTTATTTCATGCACTTTAGATTTTTAATATTACATGAGTTATGAGTTCTAAGATGAATTTAAATGACAATGCATTTATGAAAATGAATAATTAAGTAAAATATTATATAATTGGAATCGCTAGTATAAACATAGGATACGAAACTATCATAAATGGAGTACAATACAGTTGGGGCGTAGAATCTCAAGTCCGTTTTTGGATGGTAGTCCAGTATTTAAAAAAAAATTAATAAAAATTAAATCTTTTAAATAAATAATTAGGAGAAAATAATAATCACCTACATTAAAAGAATACAAAAAAAACGGATGTAAATATAGATTGATAATCGATCGAGATATAATTTAAAAATATAGATACGAAAATAAGTTGATATATAAAAATTCCATAACAAACGGAAAACAGTGGATTAAAAAATGAAAGTAGGATGTGTCGGTAGGTGATCTGCATGGTTTCCTAAAAGGGAACTCAAAGTTTATTCCCTATTGTTCATTAAATTGTGTTTTTCATCGTCTGAGGAGGAGCAAATAAATACTGGGAACTCAAAGAAAGCGGATGTTCGCCAGTAGTCGAATGGAAAATAGTAAAACAAGCAAACACATGTAGAGACCTAGACGATCCATGTAGATTATGCCTTCACGAAAAATTTGCTATCCTATACTTTAAAGAACACCAAGATCTATTAAACTGCAGGAGAGAAATAGCGAACAACTGTGTTCACAGAATAAAATTTACTCTAGGATAACGATACAAAATAACTTTGAAATTAACAATAACAATAGAAAATAAATAAATAAAAAAAACATACATATACATAAATTATCATATATATATATATATATATGCATATATATGCATATATATATAAACTAACATAAAAACACATTTAACCTAGTTTAAAATAGGTCAGAACGCTAGATATCGACGCTCCCCGCTAAAATAGCACACACAAAGGAATGGGTGAATCGGAGATGAACTGGGCTTTTGTCCTGTAAGTGCCTGCTCATTGGCTGATTAGGAAGAGTGCGGTGAAAACTAGAAAGCTGATTAGCTAACTAAAAACTCAATAAAATGTGCGTGTATATAAACGCGAGACAACCAAAACTCCTCGCATGAATCCTAGCATGGATGAAACGCGGAATATTCTGTGTAGTTTATTTGCCATATATTTTTTATAACTTATTTCCTAGTTCTACCTACGTATTGAGCACCGTTGAAGTAAATACTTAAAGTATACGCATAAATTTATACTTTCGTATATTAATTTATTTGATTAAATGAAGTAGTCATATATATATATATATATGTGTGTGTGTGTGTGTGTGTGTGTGTTTGTGTTTGTGTGTCTGTGTTTGTGTGTGTGTGTGTGTGTGTGTGTGTGGTTGGCTAAAAATGGCAAAAAAAAGAATATGCAGAATTTAGCGCTGATAATCAACCAGAAAGAATGCTATCCAATTATACTAATATATATTGTTTATCATATCGGAGTTATTGTTTTCAGCCCGACCTAAATAGAAATTATATATTGTTGTTAATATAAAAACCTTTATATGAAAATGGCACCATTTTTTATTTACGTCAGCAATATTATTTATAGCTCAGTCTTGTAAAGAATATAGGATTACATTATAGGATTATATTAGCATTCCTAAAACGAGCAAAATCAAAACGTGTTAGCCCTTGTTATAGCTTTGAGAGAGAATTTTCACAGCGATGTTTACAGTTTGGCTAGAAATTTATATTTGAACATTGTAGGGATTACGTTCAGCCATGGCCACCCATGTGAAGGCCTATGCGATTTGATATGACGTTTTTATTGGTTCGACGTTGTCAAAAAGCTTTCTTTTTTTTGTTTTTTTTCTTACTCATGTTTCCCCCCCCCTTACAAGGCATATCACCACTTGGACGTCTACTATTTGAGATCATGCCTAGGAATGATTAACAAGATGTTGTTTTACGTTACATTTAAACTTCTGCATATCAGTACAGTCAGGGAAGCAGGTAACAGGAAGGGAATTCCAATGTCTAGCTGTTCGAGAGAAGAAACTATTAGAGTAGAAAGCTTTCTGGCATTTAGGGATCTCAACAGTGAAGAGGTGAGATTTTGTTGCTAAGCGGGTTTGTCGAGGGGGGCACATGTGCAATGATATCATCAGAGTACATTCCATTAAAATATTTGTAAAACAGGCACAGAGATGCAACATTGTGGCGATGGGACAGGGGTCGGAGCTTAGTTGACAAAGTGGGACCTATTAGATTTAAAACTCTTTTCTGGACCCTGTCCAAGAGGGAGAGGCTAGTGGTAGATGAACCAGCCCAGATGTGGCAATAATAATCCATGCATGGACGAATGTTGGCTTTGTAGAGGTACAGGATACTCTCAGGTGCGAGTAGTCTTTTCACACGATAAAGCGAACCCACCTTCTTTGCAGCAGCCTTTGCAATGTCCTCAATGTATTTGTTCCAGTTCATATTGTCTGTGAATGTTAAGCCGAGGAGTTTGAAGGAATGATTCTTAGGCAGGGTTTTATTTGTCATCGATATCAGTGGTTGGAGAGGTGTGTTGAGCACTTTACACAATCTCAGTAAGATACTAAACTACAGTTATGGACCAGGCGGCTAGAGAATGCTCCCTCTAATACCAGCATCGAAATGCTCCCTAACGAGGCCCTTCTTCCCCAAACAGCCCTGAAGAGTTAAGGAGGACGGAAAGACCGAGGAAAGATCATTGACCAGACCGCCGCTGGACAAGCGCGAAAAGAACTGGGACCTTGGGGAGACTTATTGCCACTGAAATTCCGCTGGCAGCGAGAAATCAATGGTAAGCGGCTATCGCGATAACGAAAATTCATTTGCAAATGTTATCGAAAAAGGTGGAGAGTACTGGAAATCTATGGAGACTTGTTGCTCAGCTTCCCGAGAACGCCACAGATTGCTTTTTTTTTTTTTTTACATAGGCATCACCACTTATCAAGGCCAAGAGGCCACTCGAGGATAAGGGTTAAAGATTGTACAGTAGAAATTGGATTATATAGAAATCGTTAGTAATGGAAATTCGGTAAATTTGTTAACTTATGTGGAATGGCTCATCAAAAACTTGTTTACGCTAGACTTGAAGACAACCATATTGTAGTCAGCTGGAAAGTAGAAAAAACGGAAGACAGTTCCAATTTCAAGGAGAGATCTCTGATGACCTGTGTGAAAGCTCCTTGTGAGCCAATAATAATGCTTTAAACTAAAATGTCGAACTCTATAAATGATACATAGTGATTGACAGAAGTTTACAACCACGTGTTCAAAGTCAAGTGAATTCATACTCTATTAATATAAAGTGCTCAACAATAAAAAAGATCTATTTATTTAGTATTCTCTTGGGGGTGATGGGGCAATGGGAGGCGATGAGGGGAGGGTGTAAAGAACTTATAGATATCCAGCTTTAATGTTCTTGGTTCCATGTAACGCTTCTTCATGTTTTGCCTCTGCAGCAGTTTGTCTGACCCGCTCATGTGGCTCATGTGGCTCATGTGTTTTAGTATTTGCATTCAAGGATGTTTCTTAATATTTCAGCTATTTCATTATTGTTATTCGTTGTATTTTCCAATTTCTCCTATACTTTTTGCAAAGCTTTTCGGAATTGTTCCTAGTTCTCCTATTATTATAGGTATTATCTTGATTTCCTTCATCATCCATATCCCTTTAAGCTCTCTGGCTAGCCCTGTGTATTTGCTCCGTTTTTTTTTTCTCTGTTCTTTGATATTCACCCTGTGGTCAGCTGGAACAGCAAAGTCTACCATTTAAGAGGACTTTTCTTTCTTGTTAATTATAACGATATCTGGTCTTCTTGCTTGGATGAGTTTATCTGTTTGTATGCCCATGTCCCATAGGATTTTGTGATTCTCGTTTTCAAGTACTGTTGCCGGCTCATGCTTGTACCACTTGTCTGTGCGTTCGAGATGCAGTTGTTTGCATAATTCACAGTGTACAGCCCTTCCCACTGGGTTGTGTCTGTTCTTGCATTCCTTTTGAGACAGTTTGCTGCATTCGCTTACTATATGGTTTATCGTCTCGTCTCTTTGTCCACAGAGTCTGCATTTGCTGTTTTCTTGTGTTTTGTCGATCTTTGCTTTATTGTGGTTGGTTCTTATTGAGTTATCTTATGCTGCAGTTATAAGGGATTCAGTTTCTCGGTTTACGTGGCCTTCTTGCATCCATGTCCAACTAATTTCTTTATGCTCATCTTTTGTCATCCTTATGAATATTCCGCGCAGTTGTTTCTCTTCCCATTTTTCTTTTCTTGTCTTATCCATTGCCTCTGTCTTGTTGATTTTTTCCGTATCTATCGCTGCCACAATTATCCTTTTAGTGTTCTGCATTATGTATTTTTCTAGTTATTTTTTGTGTCATTCACACAGTCTTCTATACAAACTAATCCTCCGCCATTTTTCCTTTTCTCGTAGAGTAGGTCAACATCGCGCCCTGGGTGTAGTAGTGCATTATGAAGGGTCATGAGTTTCCTAGTCTTCTGATCGAGCTGTCTCAGTTCTCCTTTATTCCATCCTATGAACGGTTCAGAGTATCTTATTTGTGATACTGCCCATGTATTTATACCTTTTGCTAGGTTTCTGTGATACAATTTAGTTTCCAGGAGTTTTCTTTTTCTCCTGAGATGTCCTTTCCAATTCTTTCTTTCATTTCTATTGCCTTAATGGCGTCTGCTTCCAGAGCTCTCAAGTATTTATATGCGTCTTGTTTCTCTAGTACTTTCCTCTCCGTTTGGTTGGGTAGTTCCATGCCTTCTGTCGTCCCCAGTTTTCCCTTTCTGATAAGCAGTAGTGCACCCTTTTCAATTCCAAAGTCTATTTGGATATCCTGGCTGAAGACCCTGGTAGTTTTTATTACTGTTTCCAGTTCCTTTTCGGTACTTGTAAAAAGTTTCAGATCGTCCATGTACATCAGGTGGTTCACTTTTTCCTCTGTATTAGAGAACTTGTATCCGCCTTGACACTTTCTCAGTATATTTGTTCAGGAGCATCATGGCTATGATGAACAGTAATGGTGATAGTAAATCTCCTTCGAAGATGCTTCTTTGTATGTCAATTTCTGTTATGTGTTGTCCATCAGCTGTCAGTTCCAGTCTCCATGTTAATAATAATAATAATAATAATAATAATAATAATAATAATAATTATTATTATTATTATTATTATTATTATTATTATTATTATTATTTTATCCCCCCCCCCAAACGATTCTTTCATCGTATTAAATCGTACGTTTTTTCAAGGCGCGATTGTTCGGTCTCGTCTGTGGGTTTGGTGCATTAAAAACCGCAATTTTAATAACAAGAACACTGAATATTTACGAAAAGTATCTAAACGAACACTCCCCTTTCATGAGGTCGATGCAGACAACGTTTATTTTCTTGCTACGTTGTCCGGGAACTAATACACGTTGTGTCCAGTTTCAATCGCAAAAAAGACCAAGACAAAGAATAGGAAATAACTCCAACTCGCTTGTTGTTTTGTACATCAACCTTTATTTGCTCGTCGTTACAGCCGTGACGCTACCAACACGATCTAGAACGTTATCCACCTCTCTCACGAGATCTCAAATGTTATCGCGTTTCTTACGAAATCTTAATCTTTCTATTTTTTATAGTCCTTTTTTACCCATCGGTGATGTCATTGCTCATGCAGTTATATGCGTGCATGTCACTGCTCATTACATCCCCAAAGGTTCCTTATCATAAAACCATATTGTATTGTAATGATCCCAGCAAATAAAAACATGTTTATTTAATTAACACGAAGTAAAAAAGCGGCATATTTTGTATATTATAACAATGACGCCATGACACCAGGGCGCCATTTTTTTTTCTGGAAACAACTATTCATAATTTTATTTCCGACCTATTACTTCGTTAATTTTGGAAGCGAATTTGGATGCTTACTAGACATTATAATCAAGTGTTTTAGGTATCTTGCTCAAAAGGTTTGTCGACAATCTGGCATGAGATTTTTTCTCGTAAAAGTACACCCTGATTAATTTATATTTTTATATATTTATTTTTTCTTCTCTAATGAATTCTTTGACTTTTGTGGGGGAAAATAATTTTGGAATTTAGAATTCAAGATTTATCGTCTTTGTGAAAACGTTTTAATTAATTGTCTATTCATTAACATATCTAAACGAGCAATATCATCAACTAGCAGGACCCGTGGAAATTCCACGGAACGAGAAATATATTTAATCAACAAATATGTTTTGATTAAGCTGATACTTTTTTTTTTTTGGATAGAACAATTTTTTTGTGACAGAAAACACAATAATAGGCAGAAAATACGAGTTTATTAACATTTCTATGAAAATAGTGCCCATTATATTTTAAACGTAGAACCGATACAAATAATATAAATCAATAAGTAGTAATAAATACTCGGAAAGTAATATTGTGCTACATAGTTCAATACAAATAATAAAATCACATTGTAAGACGATTTTTAATTCACGCTTTCAGTCTAATACATCTTGGCAGGTAATGTTCTTCTCGTTTTTTTGCCCTGCTTCTTTCAAATGTTCTCTTTTTTGTAATGTTTCGTTGACTTTTAACTTCGGTGAAGAACCGCTGCACTTCGAAATTACTATGAGTTTCTTTTAATGTATTATCATAATGATATTCGAAAATAAGGCTACATCACAGGGAGTTTACTTTCATATTCTTGTTTAGGGTTGTGGATTGGCCATTTCAATGCCAGATTTGGCGAATTTGCTTTTTTGAAGCAGTTTGTCTTTGAAGAATTGTATTTGGCCTTTTTCAAAGTTTAACGAACGGATTAACTAAGCAAGCAATATGCAGAATATATATATATATATATATATATATATATATATATATATATATATATATATGTGGGGGGGAGGTAAGGATGAGAGTGATAGACCAGATGTATGCGCTCTCAATAGAGGTCGAGATTCATGTGTCGTCGGAAGTTGATATTATAAATAATTTAAACTTTAAATTGTGTTCCTCCAGTAACATAGCGTGGATGGCTACATCCAAATACCAAGCCGTGAGCAAAATGACGTCACAGCAAGGAAACTATCCGCTGTAACGTGGTACACACGTTTACATACAGGACCCACATGCTGTATGCAGTCTACGTCGCAAATGAAGACGAAGACATAGAAAAACTCAAACTCGCTTTTTCGTGTAACAACGACATTTATTTCCTCATTCTCACGCCACGCGTGACTTCTCATTACGGCAGTTACCAGATAAGTAACCATTTGGGAATACGTCGCTATATGTAGGAGGACTTGGACACCTTTCTGCAAGAACTGCGAAAACCATAACCTCGTTATCTTTCCTGACCGGGATATTCATGCGATTGTGGGCCACTTGTAAATTGGATATTTCTATGAAATTATAATCATTAGCGGTTGGCATAGAAGCTTCAGATCGAACATAATCAAGCCTCTCTGTTCTCTCTATTACTTTTTTGCATTTCAACGTGACAAAAAAGACATGGCGGAATAGACACACGAGAAAGGCAAAATAATAAAGTGCAAGAAGACTTTTGCAAAACTATTACATAACATAATAGTTTATCGTTATGTGAATATTGTAATGCTATCTCATTAATAGTTGATACCACAGAAATATTTCATATACCCCCAACAATTATATCAATTTTACTACTAAGAAAAAAATGGATTTTAAAGAATAGGTGTTATATATATATATATATATATATATATATATATATATATATATATATATATATATATATATATATATATATATATATACTAGCAAAAGTGCCCGTAGTTGACTGGGTTCAAAAACAGCCTACAGGAAATGGACTCTGATTTATGAAAGTATGATAGGTTATGAAAAGGAAGGGTTGTAAAAGGATAGCTTCGAATTTGGGGGTATCAAAACCAAAGCAAAATACCATGAAAGTAAAAATAAAATAGATAAACCCCATAATTTATTATACCATACCTGTTCACACTGAAACACTTATCACAATATTCTGTGGATCTATATTAAAAAACCTTGTTAAACATTGTGACATATTTTCATTCTCTGGAGGTCAGGCGCGAACGAACACCCCATAATTTTATTATACCATATTTCTTCAAACTGAAACATAATTATCAAAGTATACTTACGCAGATAGATATGAAAAGTCTTTATTAAAGTTTGTGCATATTTCCATTCTATGGAGGCCAAGCACGAACGCAGACCCCACAATTTTATTATACCATCCCTATTTAAGTTAAAACATACTTATCAAAGTATTATTATGTAAATCTATATCAAAAACACTTGTAAACGTTTTTTTTTTTTAATTTTTAAATTTTTTATTTTCATACTTTGTGGACCAGGCGCGTACGCAGACCCCACAATTTTAATGAATCATCATTATGCCAGATCAAACATAACCATTCCTGTGGCTCGATAGATATTCTATCATTATATGTAATCAGTTTTTTTAAAATAGTCAACCATATAGGAGCCTATTCGTGACCAGACACATACATAGACGTTCAGCTTTATATATATATATATATATATATATATATATATATATATATATATATATATATATATATATATATCGTATAGCGAGCCCTGTAAATGTCCTGTTGCACTTTGTTATTTTTGCGCCTGAAATAACGATGTTCTGACTATAAGCCGACACATATTATTATTTTTATGCTTACATAATTCCAGAAAAATTAATGTATGCGCTCTTAGCAGAGATGGAGCAATTCAGGTGTAGCCGGAAGGACGCATGTACTTTACGGACATATTTTTCATTCATTCATGTGGAAACTTCAGCATATCGACATTGTCATGGCGAACTTGGCGAGCATCGTTGTCAACATGCGTTCACATGTAAACATTTATATTGTATGTGACATATACAAGAATAAGTACTTAAAGTTCGCCCAAGCGAAACAGGTGTGCTTCGTTTGTGAACTTGTAGACAAATACAGAGCCATAGAGTCAAACATCTTGGAAAAACCGACGTTGTCCCGGATTAAATGATGATCAACGTTGCGTAGATGTTTGACTCTATGGTTCTGTATTTGTCTACAAGTAGGATTGTAACATAAATTCTTAACTGTCTTAAGGGTGATCACAGCTCTAAGTGAAACACAGCGGGTGAATAATCGTCACGTCAACAGGTATGGCTGGTGCGCGTAGTGCTAGCAATGTTCGATATTAACGGATATCTCAGCTGCTAGCAGGTACGTGCAAAATGAATTGAAGATCTAAAAAAAAAAAAAGCAATTGAACCCCTTACCTAATTCCCCTTAAAGATTCACCAAAATTCAGCAAATCAACCAAATTTAATGAAATTATCATTATTAATTAATTTACGTTGTCAAAATATAAGAATCTATTTATTAATTAACTAGCAGGCCGCCCGGCGTTGTCCTGTCGTAAATTACGCATAAATATTATATTTTAGTTAGTGCAGAATTTTTATTTATCATAAACAGAAACACCGTAGGTATCAAACATGATATTAAATTCCTTGAAATAAAAAATGTTGCTTAAAAAAGAAGGAAAGAAACTAAAACATGTGTATGCGAGTTGTATGTTTTTCTAAACATTTCACTTCTTTACTCGAGCTGACGATTAATTCGAAGAAGTATGGATGGACAGAACGATAAGGAATTGTACTGCACCTGCTGTCATCAAAATTTTTATTTCCAGAGAATTAATAAAATTATCGCAGTAAGTAGTTCTTACTGAAAAAATATTCCTAGAACATCAAACGGTTTTTAAGAAAATCGCTCCAGACAATACACGAAGCTACTTTATGTAATGAACTAACAAGAACGAAAGAGGACTATCGCAAAAACATGAGATCTTTATTGATGCTAATTTGAAAAATTAAAGGCTGTACGTGGATGGAGAAACTGTCAGCAGGAATAGAGTTCCCTGAGATTGCAGTTATTGGAATTCGCCCCAGACAAGGTATGAAGCTACTTGGAAAGAAGCTACTGTAATAAGAAGTTGTATAACAATCAGATATCCGAATAGTAAATTGGTGGAGATCACTAACCCATTCAGTCCAAACAACGGAACAAGGGAATGTAAAATACCACGCGACCATTTCCAGACGACTACAACATGGATTCGAGTCTAATATAAACAAATACTTGTTGATCGATTTCTTTCATTATCAATGCTTCTTAATAAACTTCTATCCATTCCGTCGATTATTTTCAATTCTTCCTTGGTGGTGTCCAGATTCCAATTTACAATCTCTTTAATACGTTATCCGTTAGTAACTCCGATGCCTTAATAAACGTACACCAATTAGTAAAAAAAACAAAAACAAAAACAATTACGTCAAAATTAAAAAAAAAAGGTGAACGCTGTTGATTAGTTAAGACATGGTACTTATAACCATCTCCATTAATAATTCAAGCATGTTCGTACATTTAATATCAGTGTTCGCTTAAAGTCTCATATTCACCCCGCAGCTAACCGTACTGGCATTTGTTATTTTCGTGATTGGAGCAACAAAAAAAAAAACAAAACAAAAAAACAAAAAACAAAACAAAAACAAAAAAACAAGACAAACAAACAAACGAAAAAACAAACAAACAAACAAACAAAAAACACTTGAGTGTCGCTACGTTCAACGTTTGTCATATAAATGTTGTTCTTGCTTTAACTAAAAATCCCACATTCTTAATTAGAGCAGTAAGTTTTTTTTCCTTTTTATTACGGCCTACTTTTTTGTGTGGGTTTAGGGTAGTGTTTAATAATTTTGAACATTTAAGCGGATATTGCATCCAAAGCACATGCATATATATATATATATATATATATATATATATATATATATATATATATATAGAGAGAGAGAGAGAGAGAGAGATTGGAAAGAGAGAGCGGGAGAGGGAGAGGGAGAGAGATACATACATACATACATACATAGACAAGTATATATATATATATAGACGCACATATATATATATATATATTTGTGTGTGTGTATGTGTGTGTGTGTACAATTATATAAATGCAACTTTGTGTGTGTGAGTTCGTTCTTTATAGACTCCGAAACGGCCGAACAGATTTTCTTTAAACTTTACAGAACTTTAATGTATAAGTCTGGGAGTGATCTTAGTTTCGTTGTCTCAGAAAAACTCCCAATAATTACCGATAATCGATAATCGAAACCGTTATTTTAACGTGGTCTGTAGGTTCAAATTCCGCACGTACATTTCTTCTTTTTTTTTTCATTAACTGCAAAGAATTTTATAAGACTTGAAAATTTATGTGGTTTCCTTTTTTTTTTTTTGATGTTGTATAATGTGGTCTGTAGGTTCAAATCCCGCAGTAAATTTCTTAATGTTTTTTGTTCGTTAACTGGAAAGAAGTTTATATTAAATAATTTTATAAAAGAAACAGTAGGTTCTCTAGAGTGCAATGCAGAATAACATATTTTGGACTAAGTTACTGCATGGAGGCATGTGAAGCTTCCTCCCGGGTGATTAAACGGATTTCGATGACAATATAAATATATAGAGTGTGAAATATTCGTTGATCATTATTCAATCCCAGGCAACGTCGAGTCTCCCTGCTAGTATATATATATATATATATATATATATATATATATATATATATAATGGACTTTTTTCTCTTTGTATTTCTGTGTGTGTGTATATATATATATATATATATATATATATATATATATATATATATATATGTGTGTGTGTTTGAGTTCGTTCACTATGGACTCTGAAACATCAAAGATGATTTTTCTTAAATTCACACACACACATATGTGGACAGCATTTTTTTCTTTAATATATATTTTATTTAATACTAACCTGAGTGCCCGGCCTTGCCCGGGCGTTTGGAGGTGTGTGTTGAGCCAAAAAAACAAAAAATAAAATAAAAATAAAAAATAAAGTTGTAGTAGGTAGGCAGGCTCGAACCTGTACCGCGAAGAGGGAAAAACATGAAAAAACCGTGACGTCTTTCCTGTTGAGTACATCGCCAAACCAGAAGTTTCGATGGTTTAAATTAAGGCTAGTCAATTGAAAAGAGGGAATGACTTTCGAAAATATCGGTGAAAAAAGTGACCTCTCCCTGTACAAAAGTGCCCAGTTGCGGGTGAAGGAATTAATTTTTTTTTTGCAAATTCGATATTTGTCGTCCGAAGGGTCGAGTTTCAAAACTATAGTGATCTCGTGAAAATCCGTCGCCTCTGTCGAAAGTTTTAGGTAGGCATACATACATACATGCATTTAAACAGACAGGTTAGATTTACATTATAGACACGCCTGGGTGCCTGACGTTGCTCGGGTATTTGGCGGTGTGTGTTGAGAAAAAAAAAGTGGTAGTAGGCAGGCAGGATCGAACCCGTACCACGGAGAAAAAGTATGTGAAAGAAAGAATAAAAATGTGACGCGTTAGCTGTTGCGCCCATCGCCAAGTCGGACTAGGTTTAAATTAAGGCTAGACAATCGAAAAGAGTAGATGCCTTTCGAAGATATCGGCGAAAAAAAATCCCCTCCCTGTAGAAAAGTGACCAGTTGAGTCTGAAGGAATCAATGTTTTGGGCCAATTTGTCGATATATTGTTGTCCGAAGTGTCGAACTTCAAAATGATACCGATCTTGTGAAAATAGATCGCCTCTGTCGAAAGTTTTTGCGAGACATACAAACATACATACATACATTTAAACAGACAGGTGAGATTATATTATAGAAGATTAGGATAAATTTTATCCGCATAACTTTTCGTTGATCCTTTTTAAGTTACTTTTTAGTACTTCAGTTTATATTGTCCGACATATTTGCCGTACTCGTTGTGTACCCTAGTACTATCAGATCCGTTTCAAGTAAAGAGAATGAAAGAAAAGTTTTCTCAATGTTTACTGAAATACACGCACCACTTTTAATGCCTGTAGCGAATCATCAGTTATAAAAATCTACATAAAAATTAAGCTACACAATTTTCTGTGTTTAATCCCCGTAGGGAATCACCAGGCAAAAATTTTAGCCCAACGAATCCACGCGGGTGATGAAATACAGAAGGCACTTTGTAGCTTAATTGCCATATATATATATTCATAATTAATTACCTAGCTCTATTCACGTATCGAGCACTGTTGAAGCAAATACTGAAAATCGATGCGTAAAACATTGATTTATGTATCTCTTTATAATATTTGATGATACATGAAATTACAATATATATATATATATATATATATATATATATATATATATATATATATGAACAGATCATCATATAATGATTAGATCACTCTGACTGACGTCAAAAACATTTAAAAATAAAATGTTTAAATTTCAACGTTATTTCACGAGGTTGACGGTAGCCGAATGGATACGATATTTGCTAATGAAGCCAGAGATGGCTTCTGTCGCTGGTTTCGAATCTATCGACTGGTGTTAATCGTAGCACCATGCACTGAAGATTCCCGAAAGGATGAAACACTAGTGTCTGTAGGTATTTAATAATTATTGTGGTTTAATAATTATTATAGTAAATAAATAGTACATAAAAGAGAAATGACAAATTGCTTATCTACAAACATAATGTGTCGTAAAAGATGGTAGGTATTGGTGTCCCTAATTTTCGAGAGTAATATCTCTTCTTCAGAGGAAAAAATAAAAAGAACCGTATACAACTGTTTGGCGACGCTTTCTTTGTCTGTATTTTTTTTTTATTATTTATTTATTTCTAGAAGTTTTGCACTCATTAAAAAAAATTGATGCTTTTGACTTTTATAAAACTTTCTGGAAAGTTGTAACTAACTGATATCTATATAATTTTGTGTGTCTATACTTCGCGATAACTCTTGGGTGTGCCCCAGGCGCTCTTTTAGAGCTTATAAAAACACTCCATTTTTGGGACTATTTTACCATATTTGTCCAAAATTTTCTTTGTATGTCTATTTAGCAGTTTTGCATGGTGCTGAACTCAAATTTAAATATGTTAAGGCCTTGGGGACTTTTGGGGCTAAATGGGGGGGTGCAAATGATGGACTTAGTCATTTCTCTTTTTGCATGGTGTAGAACTCAAATTTACATATGCTAAAGTCTAAAACTGCACCGTTTGTTCACCAGGATTTGACGTTCCCTGGGGATTTTTAGGGCTAAATGGGGTGGGGACAAATGCTGAACTTAGTCATTTTTTATGCTTCATTCACTGTGCACTCACGGGGACCACGCATACTTCACTTGTTATATAAAAGCCTCTAGAATTTTGAGTCGTTTTACGTGGGTATAATTGTGTAAGATTTTTATGTTTTCAATTATGATTTTCCTAAATTCTGAGTGTGGGCAGCCATGTTTTTTTAGGTGTTGACTTATGGAAATAGAGTATGAAAGGTTGATTGTTAGTCGTCGGGACAATGGGTTTGAACTCAGTGCTAGTAATAATATCTAGATTTACAATGACGAAAATATTACTTCCGTTCATATAAAAAAAAAATACTTACCGCCATTAACTTTTGTATCTTAAACTATAAAGGTGAATGTCCATATAGATACAAAATTACAATTCTAAAAAAATTAATTCATCGAGCAAAATGTATCTCTTCAAATATGAAAATATTTCTTCATGAATTTAAAAAAAGATTAAACAGGTCTTAATTTACAATTAATTCCCTAATTTCATTGTTGACAAAGAAATATAATTACAATTTAAAAAATTCAATTCAACGAATAACACTCAAACAGTTTGTCTGCATAGTCGAAGTTTTTAATCTTTTTTTTTTATTATTTTAATGATGTTTTTTTTCCCAAGAACTTTACCAATTCCTTTTAAAAAATAAGATACGAAGTTTTCGTTTATTATCTTCGAAGATAGCCAATATTTTGGGGCGTGCAAAAAAAAAAAAAAAAAAAAAAAAAGAAAGAAAGAAAACAACACGAAATGTTCGTTGCGCACCTTCCAGCGGTTTACGTAACATGTACGAAATATACTGATGATAACTTGATCTGTATTATGCATGAGTACTAAGATGAGCATCTATATTAATTAAATGCATGCTAACGCGATTACGTGCAAAGTATGTGCAAATTTAAAACATATATTTAACTAGCAGGCCGCCCGGCGTTACCCGGTCGTAAAATACGCATAAATATTATATTTTAATTCATACATAAACTGAGACATACGCATGCAAAGATTATGTTTTATCTAAACAGTTCACTTCGTGTAAGAAATAAAAAATACCCAAGCTGAGATCGAAACCAAAAACTAAAGACAGTGACTCAAGTACAATATCCATTAAGCCAGCTTGACACGAATTTTAAAAGGCGTTTTCAAACCTATTTATTCTTAACGTAAGTAATATGTCATGTAAACGATTCACGCATGCGAATTCGGGAAACAGTTGACAAATCCGATGACCCCCCCCAGTACAAATTTTTCGGTTTTGATGCCTTAGCAGACGTTTTTTCTGGATGAAAACCGATTAAAAAGTTTTCCACATGTCTGAACACCCTATATACCAAATTTCAAGTCTTTAGATCGAAAATTCGTTGAGTATATAGGTTGAGAAGTGTCCTCACGCACACACATTCTTGCTTTTATAGATATATCGATGACTGAAAAAAAACAAAAAACTTTTCTTTTCCAAATATAGAAACACTTCAGTTACTACTACTAAAAATGAAATACACTATGTTACCAACATCAAACGATAAAACTCCTTCAAGTCATTTGCACTAAAACTAGCCATGCCACAATTAATAATATTACGAAACTAGTAACGAAATTTTAAAATTTTAAGCTTAGTTAATTAACATAAACAAATTATTAATTAATTAGCAGAACCCGTGTACATTTCACGGAATGAGAAATATATTGAATAAACTAATCTGTTTTGATAAAGCTGACATTTTTCTGGATAGTGCAAAAAAAAAAAAAAGATTCTGAACAGAAAAAACAATAACACGCAGCAAATATGAATTTATTAACAATTCTATGAAAACAAATATTGTCCATTCATATAAAACTGACCACAATTAGAAAAATTAATATGTACTAATAAATGTTCAGAAAGTAATATTGTGCTACATAGTTCAATACAAATAATAAAATCACATTGTAAGAGACAATCTTTAATTTACTCCTTCAGTTCAGCACCTCTTTTTGCCCTGTTACTTTTGAACGTTCGCTTTTTTATATAACGTTTCGCTGACTTCTGTTTTCGGTGAAGAACCGCAGCACACCGAAATGTTTCTTTCCCACGCCATTACAACAATGATAATATATTATGATAATTAGGATATCCAGAAACGAGGCTACATTAAAGGAAGGTCACGCTTATAGTTTCGTTGAATATTGGTAGATTGGACTTATTAATTTCTAATTTCGTTAATTTGGCTTTTTTGGAACAGTTTGGCTTTTAAAAATGGGTATTTATCTTTTTCAAGAATTAGGAGGGACGAGTAGAACATTATATGGATATGTTATGTAGAGTTTGAAATGTATCTTAATTCATTAAGTACAAGTAGAATGCTTACAAATTTAAATTTGATTTGAATCGCATTTTTTTTATTTTTACATAGGCATCACCACTTATCAAGGCCAAGCGGCCACTCGAGGATAAGGGTTAAAGAGAGTACAGTAGAAATTGGACAGTATAGTAATCGTTAGTAATGGAAATTCGGTTAATTTGTTGACAAGTGGAACGGCTAATCAGGAACTTTTTTACGTTAGACTTGAAGACAACCATATTGTAGTCAGCTGGAAAGCAGGAAAACGGAAGACAATTCCACAGGCGTGCAGTTCTAAGAAAGAAGCTTTGTTCATGGAATCTACGTTTAGGTTTAGGCACAGATAACAAGTGGGGGCAATTATTGATAGTGTTTTCAGCTAGACGAGTGATTTTTGTGAAAGTTTGGCGAGGGGGACCATAGATTGAAGCTCAGTCGAACACTTTCCATGAAAATAACGACATTTTTTGTAGAGACAAATTCGCAAAATCTCTTCTGTGAGATAGAGATTGCAAGGAAGAGAAAAGGATATCTCCTACGAGGCTACGAAGGCTATTTTGAACTCTATCAAGGCAGGACAAGTCCTTTCTAGCAGCTCCTTCCCAGATGTGGCAACAGTACTCCATTTCTGTCGCAGAAAAAAAAATTAGTTCAAAAAGAAAAGAATCAGATATCTATAATTGTGTCAAAGTTTTGCACATAAATAAAGAGTCGATGCTTATCAAAAACGATCTCATAAATAACTTCCGGTCTGACTCCACTGCAAAATGATATTAAAGAAAGTTTCACAACAGACAGTTACCATGTTATCGAAATAGCATGAGGTAGAAACAAAAAGAGAAAAACAACTTCTGTTATGATAAAATATATTCGTTTTACAAAACAAATTTATTATTCCTTTTACAACATTATTGTGAGTGCGTGGTAAAAAGAGTCATCAACAGACAGAATGTTTCGCTGTATCACAGCTCTTCAGCGTATGTAGACAAGCATCCGAACCAGAGCTCGAACTTACATTTATCTAATTAATAATCGGCTGCTCTATTTTCTGGCCCATTGGATCGGTACCCACAAGCGATATCATCAAATGTTTATTTATATAAAGATTTCACCGCCGTTTTTACAATGCTTGATTTTTTTATTTATTTACAAATAAAGATATGTATATATACGAATATATGTATGTATATATGTGTCGCTATATATGTAGGTGAATAAAAATGAATATATATATATATATACATATATATACATATACATATATATACACATATATATATACATATATATATACATTTACTACAAAAATTATGAAATACCTACAGACATTAGTGTTTCATCCTTTCGGGATCATCAGTGCAGAGTGTCACGATTAACGCCAGTCGAGAGATTCGAACCCCGGCAACAGAAGTCATGTTGGACTTCTGTTGCCTGAACCATTCTGCTACCGTCACCCGCGGGCGGTACAGTTGCATTTAAACATTTATTCTTATAAAATGCTTTTAACGTCAGTCAGAGTGAACCAATCATTATATGACGATCTACGCATATGAGCTAAGTTGACTGACTTTATTACAACTGAAAGTGCTCAACGATAAGAAACAAGTTTCTTAAATGGGGCTGACATTATTATTTACTATAATAATTATTCAATACCTACAGACACTAGTGTTTCATTCTCTCGGGAATCATCAGTGCAGGGTGTCACGATTAATGTCAGTCGAAAGATTCGAACCCCGGCAACAAAATTCATATCTGGCTTCATTAGCAAGGACCCGAACCATTCGGCTACAGTAAACCGCGAGAGATACAGTTGAATTTAATGATTTATTCTTATTAAATGCTTTTAACGTCAGTCAGATCGATCTAATCATTATATGACGATCTACGCATATATATATATATATATATATATATATATATATATATATATATGCGTAGATTTAGTTATGTTCGAATGTGTGCATGTATATCTGTAAGTGTCCGTCCTTCTATATTTGTCATGCGTTTGGTTGAAGAAATTCCTTTGATCGCATACTGCGCAGACTGGATAGACACATTGCTAGAGAAATGTCATCGTGTAACGCCAGCTCTTGTATCTGTTATGAAACGGCAAAGGAATTGCACTGGAATTATTTATTTTCTTTTCAAAAATATTTCACATTTCTTTTTTTTTTCCTTATTTTTTTGCGGTGGCGATTAAAAGAAAAGATGCGCGCAAACGGCTGCGACACAGAAAGAAAAGCTCGTTGCAATGCACAGCCTGTGACGGCATGCAGGGGTACATGTCAAGCGATGATGGGGGCGTAGGGCTGAGAGAAGATGCACGTTCGCACATGTACGAACATGGGACATCCGGAGAACAACTGTTGCGAATAACGCCTAACCTTACTTATCTGTACATCTATTCTCATGTTCCCATTCAATATTTGAGATGTGATGTGTCATATCATACGATGTGGCCTTGATATGATGGTATTGAAAATAACAGAGGTCTCTTACAGTTCTGACAGATAATACCGAATAATGATGGATGGCTAAATGCTTTGGTTTTCATTCTAGATGAACGTATATTCTGTCAGCACGTACATACATTCTCTTTATATATATATATATATATATATATATATATATATATATATATATATATATATATACTATAATAATTATTAAATACCTACAGACACTAGTGTTTCATTCTTTCGGGAATCATCATTCTAGCGTGTCACGATTAACACCGGTCGATATATCCGAACCCGGCAACAGAAGCATTCTCTGATTCCATTACCAAGGACCTAAGCCATTCAGCCCCGTTAACGCGAGAAATACGGTCTAAATTTACATGTTTTAACGTCAGTCAGAGTGATCTAATCATTATATGATGATCTGCCCGTAAGATCTAAATTGACCGACTTTATTTCGACTGAAACTGCTCAACGATGGGAAACGAGTTCCTTAAAGGGGCTGACATAATGATTTATTATAATAATTATTAAATACTTAGAGACACTAGTGTTTCTTCCTTTCGGGAATCATTTGTGCAGGGTGTCACGATTAACACCGGTCGATTGATTCGAAACTGGCAACATATAGAATATAATATAATATAACATAATATAATATAATATATATATATGTATGTATATATACATACACACACATATATACATATACACACACATATATATATACATATTACATACATACATATACACACACATATATATGTACTTAGACACAGACATATATATATATATACATACATACACACAACCACACATATATAAACATATAATCACACACACACATATATATATACACACACACTTATATATATATATATATATATATATATATATATATATATAGTCTTTGAAGTTTTTAACATTTGAAACCACACAAAAAATTATTTTTTATCATTCATCAAAAAAAACATCTAGTCAGTAAGTCATTTAATCACCTGCAATCACTGCATCAACTCTCAAATTTACTATAATATCAATTTTTATATTTTTTAAGGGATCATCAGTTGTTTACCATGAAACACTGTTTCGGGGATTTAAAAACAAAACAGTGTATTACATCATGGCTCCCCAGCAGTGTTGATCAAACACCACCACCCTTAATCTTAGGAAGAAGACAAGTTACAAAAATTTTTTTCCCCAATTTCCTATTCTTAATTGTAATTACTAGCCTTTTCATAGTATAAAAATGAATTTATTACCTGTGCGATTCATCAATTTCCACATTTAAAATGGATACATTTTTTAATTTTTTAATTTATCATTCTTGTATTTATAAGATTTGGATTAATCCATTTAACTACTTATCACCCCCACTATAGTTAGTAGTTTGTATATTTACATTCTTATTTATTTAAAATTAGATATATATATCCACACAATGAGATCAGTTAAATCACAGATTAATTAATATTGTGGTTTACAGACTTATAAAATAGTATTGAGAAGGATTTTTTTTTTATATAAGACAGTCTCATCCAAATAAAATTGCCCAATATACAAGGTAGAGCAAAGTAAGAATTGTAGTAATTGTTTATATATATATGTGTATATGTGCGTGCGTGCGTGTGTGCGTGTGTGTGTGTGTGTATTTTTGGCAGTAGGTTGTTATTCAGACACGTCTGATTGAACATGACGGAGTTATTTTTCTTCCGATCTTAATGGATAATTTTTCAATTTGCCGGGCGGTCTTTTTAATTGTAGTAGGTAACTTATCCAGAATGACGCCCAAAGTTTTTTTTCGGCCATGTTCTTCTCGAGCGCTTTCTATCGGTGCATCAGATTATCTTTAGGAGCGATTGTTGCTTTTTTCGTTTTCTTGTTCTTTTTCTATGAGACGGTGTAATTATAGTTTTTTTTTTAATTGATTATAAAGGTTGGTGCAAGGGGGTTGGGGTGAATTATTTTTATTCTATTTATAATTTAAATTTTCTCATTGTATAGGTTATTTACTTAGTTTATAGTTAGTTATTAAATACTGTTAGCATATTTGTCCCGGTATTAAATAAGATCCGGTTCAAAAAGTGCTGTCGTTATTTTTATAAGTATGGCTTCTAGTAATTTTAATTGTCTAGTAATTTTAATCGTCTAGTAATTTTAATCGTTAAGGTGCAAATAAATGTATACACTACATTAGTTTGGTTTAGTGTGTTGTTTGTATTGTTATTGTTTTTTATTATTAAATTGGAAGTTTTAAATTTGGTATAATATATTATTAGTTTGATCTTCTTTCTTTAGGCGGTAGGTCTGGTGTATTTTTTAATTAGGTTTGCTATTATTTTTTCATCTAATATGTAGTTAGTGTGTAATTGGTTTTTATAGTATACTTTGATGGTATTATTTTTGTTATGGTTAGGGTTTATGTTTTTATTGCGGAGTGAGTTTAAATAGAGTTTTATGTATTTATCAAGTCAGCGGGCATACATAGTAAACCGGCAGATAGTATTTAACGACTGGAAGTCGGAATGTTTCAGTTGTGCTAAAGTTGACCGCTTTTGACTTAATTCTCTAAAAACGGGGCTATATAACAATAATATTTTTTAAAGAAATATTAACAAGTATTTTTTACATGTTAAAACTTCCAACTCCAAAACTCGACACTCTGTTGTTAAAACTTCTAAATCTAAAACTTGACACTCTTTCATATTGACTTGCACACGCCTACGTACGTAGCACAAGCCTTCTTCCAACTCGTTTCCCTGTTCGCTTTTTTTTTTTAATTTAATTTTCACCCCAAACAAAGCACAGTGCCACTTTGAAGCAGGGGGCTACTATCAGGGACTTAATTTGCAGGGGCATTATGAAGGGAGAGTAGTAGAAAGATGTTTGTTAACATTACACTTGAACTTCTGCATATCATTGCAGTTGGGAAAGCAGAATCCCGGAAGGGAGTTCCAAAGACCCGTAGTTCTGGGGAAGAAACTATTGGAGTAAAAGGCTTTCTTGCACCTAGGGATCTCTACTGTAAAGGGATGAGACTTAGTAGCTTGTCGGGTTTGTCGGGGGTAGTTACGTCGGGGAGGTACAAGTGTTTGCAGTTCGTCAGAGCATTCACCATTGAAGTATTTGTAGAACAGGCAGAGGGATGCAACATCTCGTCGATAGGACAGAGGCTGAAGCCTAGATGACAGTTCAGGACCTATCAGGTTGGCGACTCTCTTTTGAACCCTGTCCAGGAGCGAGAGACAAGAAGCAGATGCACCAGCCCAGATGTGACAACACTACTCCATACATGGGCGTCCGTTTTTATTCACCTGCCTCATTTGCTTCGAAACGGCGTCGATCACGTGACCATCAACCATAAACCAACTGGGTGTCGTCATTTTAGCCTTTCTTTTTTGTTGTTATACGACCGACCCTTTTAAACACGCACATATGCTAGCCAAGTAAGTTACGATTTTCTCTGCAGATTGTTATTTATAGGTTATAAAGAGAGATAGAGGTAAAGAGATAGAATTAAAGAGATAGAGGTACAGAGAGATAGACTGGAACAGTGACAGTAAATGATGGGAGAGAGTTATAGACAGATTAATAGATGCTTAGTTAGAGATAGAGAGAAACATAGATTGATAAGTGTGAAAAGAGTGGACAGGAGAAAGTTTATAGCTACATTGGTTTTACGACCACTACTCTATCTCGCCGTATAACTATGTCATCTTATAAATTCAGTTTACCAACATCTACAAAAGCATATAACAGTCTCTCTCCCATTTTAAACAAATAATAATACATTCTCAAACCAGTTTTTAAAAAAATTGAAAATACTTAAAGCTATCAACATCAAAACTCAACAGCCGTCAATTAATAATATTGCCTAGGAAACCAGTTATAATATTTGAAAACGCATAAAATAATACAACTTTATCTTGTGAAATTCAAATTGTTGACGTTTTTCGTGGAACAGTGTAAAAACGTTCTCCCGGGGTCTAGCTGATTTCACGCGCCTGTTTTATAGATGTATTTTGAATTTGTCTTTCTTTTTTTTTCTTTTTTAATTGGGAGTCACCATTTATTAAGGCCAGAAGGCTATTCGAAGATAAGGGTTAATGAATGTAAGGTGGTGGTATGAAAATCGTTAACCCTTTATCGTCAAACTGTACTTTCAAGTCGCCTTTCAAAAATAGAAAATATTTCTTACTGTAATGTCTGGTAGCGAAAGTTTGGCGGGGGGGGGGAGTCATATATTGGAGTTCAGAGTTTCATGATTTAAAT
>NC_136496.1:11971272-12043772 GCF_053919585.1 Euprymna scolopes | reverse complement strand
CTTTGCTGCTGCATTCATCGCCAAACCGGAAGTGGTGAAGGCTTAAATTAAGGCTAGCCAATCGAAAAGAGGGGATGACTTTCGAAAATATCTACGAAAAAAGCAACCCCTCCCTGTAGAAAAGTGCCCAGATGAGGGTAAACAAATTAATCTTTTTATTCAATTATTCAATATTTGTCGTCCGAAGGGTCGAGCTTAAAAACGATACCGATCTCGTGAAAATCCGCCGTCGCTCTCGGAAGTTTTAGGTAAGCATACATACATACATACATACATACATTTAAACAGACAGGTGAGATTTATATTATAGACTTGTCTGGGCGCCCGGTATTACGGTATAACTCATAAATATTATACAAAATTACAACGGTTTAAATTAATTATGTTCTTTATTACATACTACCCTGGGTGGCCGGTGTTGCCCGGGTGTTTGGAGGTGTGTTGAACAAAAAATAAGTTGTAGTTGGCAGGCTCGAACCCGTACCGCGAAAGAGGAAAAGAATGTGAAAAACAACCCCAAAAAACGTGACATATTTGCCGTTGCGTCCATCGCCAAACCGGAAGTGGCAAAAGTTTAAATTAAGGCTATTCGATCGAAACGAGGGGATGAAAATATCAGCGAAAAAAGCAACCCCTCCTTATAGAAAAGTGACGAGTTAATGGCGAAGTAATAAACGTCTTTAGCCAATTTTTGGATAATTGTCGTCCGAAGGGTCGTGATTCAAAACGAAATCAATTTTGTGCAAATCCGTCGCCTCTGTCGAAAGGTTTAGACAGATATACATACATACAAACGTACATATATACATATATTTAAACAGAAAGGTGAGATTTGTATTATAGATAGAATAGATGAATGGTCAGCTGTTTAAAAAGAGGCAAGGGAATTTATATATATATATATATATATATATATATATATATATATATATATATATATATATTATTCCTCGTAATATATAATATTAAACAGAGGATTGATTCTATAATAATATATATGCACTCAGCATAAATTAAAATATCATGTTTTATCATATTGTACGACAGAGCAACACCGGGTGTCCAGCTAGTACACACACACACACACACACACATACACACACACACACACACACACACACACACACACACACACACACACACATATATATATATATATATATATATATATATATATTAGTAAATAAAAAGGAAATGGAACACTACTTACACGCGCGGTTTTTGGTATATTCATATTTTACCATGTTCCTTTTGTTTCATTTATTTCCTAAAAAGGTTTTTATAACGGGAGGAATTCGGTAGAGTTGGCCCCTTTCTTGTAAGTGGGTTAGCAGTTGTAAAAACAATTTTTAAAGAATGGAGTTTTGCAGCCCACGCGAGAAAATAACCCGCCACATGGATTGGCGGTTGTTCCAAGTTTTCGTGGTACTAAAATATGGAAATGTGTAATACTACTACGGCTAAAGTTACAGCTAAAACCACCGAGCTGAAACTGTGGTATTTAATACATACATACATACATACATACATACATACATATAATCTGAGGTTATTGTTTTCAGGCGTTAAGTAACCAATGAAGTGTAACGAGGTAAATACCAGGGTGCTCAATACCAAAGTAGAGCAGAGCGTACTCATACTCTTTATTTGTTTTTAAATAAACAGTAATATGTTGCTACACAGCCATGAACATGTTTCGATCAACTAGCTACCAGTAATTAGAGATCTCTTCAAGCGATACAGCTTAAACGAAATAAAAATTGCGAAAGAAATAAAGAGTGTGTGTGTATATATATAAATGTATTTATATATATATATATATATATATATACGTATAAAAGAAAATTATATATATATATGTATATATATATATATATATATATATATATATATATATTAGTCTGTCGACACGTTTAACTTTTTCGCAGAAACTACGGGTTCGATTTAGCTGAAACCTCGTATATCATGACAAGTTGCAGCGAACTAAGAATTACATTATCCGCTCAATGAACAGTTAAGGATTCATAGGGATTAGTATTTAATACAAACATGAGCACAAATTTAACCATATTAAACCATCAATTTGGCATAAAGTACTCATTCAATGGGCTAAAATATTTCCTTGTTTATACCAGCTAAGAAATCTGGGATATATATATATATATATATATATATATATATATATAGTCATCCACATACACTAGTGTTTCGTGTTTCACAGCTCATCAGTGCGGCTAGACAGGCAACCACCTCAAGCCAGGATTGAAACCCGACTGTCTGTATGGCAGTCAAGGCTCCTAACCATTACGCTATATATATATATATATACATGTATATATATATATACATGTATATATATATACATGTATGTATATATATATATATATACATGTATATATATATATATATATATGTATATATATATGTATACATACGCTATATATATATATATATACATGTATATATATATATACATGTATATATATTTATATATATGTATACATGTATATATATGTACATGTATATATTTTTACATGTATATATATATATACATGTAAAAATATATACATGTACATATATATACATGTATAAATATATATAAATATATATATACATGTATACATATATATAAATATATATATATACATGTAAAAATGTATACATATATATAAATATATATATATACATGTATACATACATATAAATATATATATACATGTAAAAATATATACATGTACATATATATACATGTATACATATATATAAATATATATACATGTATATATATACATGTACATATATACGTGTATACATATATATACATGTATATATATACATGTATGTATATAGACATGTATATATACAAGTGTATATATACATGTATATATATACATGTATATATATACATGTATATATATACATGTATATATACATGTATATACATACATGTATATATATACAGGAATATATACGGGTATATAAATGTACATGTATATGTACATGTATATATGTATACATGTATATATACATGTATACATATGCATGCATATATATATACATGTATATATACATATATATATACATGTATATATACATGTTTATATATACATGTATGTATACATATATATATGCATATATATACATATATATACATATATATACATATACATATATATACATAAATATATACATATATATACATATATATACATATATGCATATATATATACATATATATACATATATATATGCATATATATACATACATATATACATATATATATGCATATATACATACATATATATATGCATATATATACATGCATATATACATGCATACATATATATATACATATCTATACATACATATATATATGCACATATATACATACATATATATATATATGCATATCTATACATACATATATATGCATATATACATATATATGCCCATATATATGCATACATATATATACATATATATATATGCATATATGTATACATACATATATATATGCATATATATACATATATATGCATATATACATACATATATAGATGCATATATATATACATATATAGATGCATATATATACATGTATATTTGCATATATATGCATATATAGATATATGCATATATAAATATATGCATATATAGATATATGCATATATATATATATATATATATATATATATATATATATATATATATATATATAGCAGAAAATAGAATTCTTTTAAACCCTAGATGTCTTTCGCCATCCTCATTAGGGGCAAACAATGGTATTTTTTAACTGTTTTTTTTTTAAAGAAAATCTGGGGTTTAAATTAAAATTAATAATGAACATGGGAAGGATTACTTTACAATTATAATAAAATATATGTACGGGAAAAAAGGTGGTGGAAAGGATAAAATAACATGAATGAACGTGCATAATATATATATATATATATATATATATATATATATATATATATATATATATATATATATATATATATATAATGTGTATGTAAATAAAACTGTCACGAATGGGAAATGATAATCCGCATATAAACATACGGAGAGAGAAAAAAATTGAGGCAGAAGGGGATGGGGAAACATCTAAATTATCTCTACAATTCGCCAAAAAGTTGCAGGATGTTCACAAACTGTTTCTTCCTACAGAGACAGGGTTTAAGGCGTGTAGAGACAGATTCAAGAGTTTTCAAATGACTACTCGATCAGCCTCGAAATAAGATTGAAAAAAAAGTCGTCCTTATAAGCATGCCCACATTTTTGGTTATCCAATAGATGATTTCCAATTGCGGAATCAAAATTATTGTGGGTGGGGTTGAGGATAATTTTGGTTTTACTTTTATTTTTATTTCTAAAACCTGAAGGAACCTGCTGTCTAATTCTAGTTTCAAAATGAACGCTGCGTCGCCCGACATAGCCAGCATCACACTGACATTTGAATTTGTATATAATATTGCTAAGTTTAGTGCAAGGCAAACCGTCCTTTTTGAAAGAAGAAAATGCAGGTATCGTATTAAAAACAACTCTAGGTACAACAGACGGAAAAAAAAGTTTCTGATGGTCTGTTTAAGTTGATTTATGAGCGGCACACATTTTCCCCCAACCCACGGCAACTTAAAATAAACAGGACACTTTGAAGGGCCAAATATTACATCTTTATTGAATTATTGATTTTTAAATATCAATCAAGAATTCTGGGTAGCCATTATCGACTAGAGTTTCCTTAATTTTAGCAATTTCAGTATCTTGTCGATAGGGCGAAAAATAACCAAGGCCCTATGTAACAACGTATAAATTAACGCCAACTTAGTGGTTTTAGGAGTAAAAGAACACCATTTAGTATAAAGACCGGTAAAGGTAGGTTTTCTATATGTAGAAGTAAGAAAACCTCCTCTGGCCCTTTCAATCAATACGTCAAGAAACGGGAGAGAGTTGTCCTTTTCTATCTCTATAGTAAAAGATAACACGTGATGTAAGGCGTTAAGATGTTTAAAGAAATCTACAGTTAGGCTCTGAGAAAGAAAAGCCGCAAACGTATCATCCACATAACGAAAATATAAAGCAGGGGTGCTATGTGGTGAATTGAAAAGTTTTAATTCGTAAAACCCAACGAAAATGTCGGCAAGGATGGGACCTAAGGGGCTGCCATGGAAACCCATCAATTTGTTGGTATATCACGTTATCGAAACTAAACTCGACGGATTTAGTGCAGAGAGAAAGGAGTTCGATAAAATACTTTTCCGGTGAAGAAGGAGGAATAAGTTCACTACGATAGAGCGCATCGCAGCAAAGAGTAATAGTCTCAAAGATATCAAATGAGAAAAAGAAAGCATTGTTTTGATTGGGAATATTATCTCTAATGATTTTGGAGAAAGTAAACGAATCAGAAACACAGAAAGTAGAATAGAGTGCATGGACAGGTGAAAGTAACTCATTGAGCCATTGGGCAAGGGCATGGATGGAATCGGTCTACAAGGAATATTATCTTTATGAATTTTAGGGAGACCATAAAGTCAAGGTCTCAAAGATCCAGTGGGTCGAATTTTCTGATAGATCTCTTTGGAGAGATAATTCTTTTTTAATAAAAAGTGCAAGCGTTTTTGCAATTTATTCTCAATATTTATAGCATTATCGCATGTGTCGACCGGACCGAGTTTAAGAAATTTAGTATCATCTAAAACATTTAACATTTTATTAATATAATCAGTTAGGTCCAGGACGACTACGCCGGCACCTTAATCAGGTTTGGAAAGATAAATGTCTTTATTATTTTCTTTAAATTAAGAACAGTAGAAAAATGAGATTTTTTCCAAACAAAATTCCTCGAGTCAGTTAACGAGTTATTGTACGAATGTGCGATACTGGATACGTTAGCTTTCATAGCTGTAAGAGAATCTGAGGAAAGGGGTGTGTGATGTTTTAGCTGAGAAAACATAATTTCGAATTTATTAAGAACCTCAATATCACTGATGCATTTGGGAGGAACTGAAAATTTTAAACCTTTGGATAAAACCAGTTTCTCAGAGTCAGAAAAGACCACACTGGAAAATTAAACAAGTGTTTATCCAGGTTAGTACTGTCTGAGCCAAATCTATTCCTAATTAGTAATGATAGATGGTCGTTAAATCTCTTAGTAAATGATTTCGCACTATTCTCGTCCAGATTCGCAAGAAAACAAGAAAAACGAACGAAATCAAAAAGGACAAAAAACTGTAGCTAGAGTGCCATAAGTGATGACGACTAATTAAAAAGTATTCAGTTTGGCGAGAATGTTTTTTTCTCTCCCCGTATATTTATATGCGGATTATCATTTCCCTATTCGTGATAGTTTTTTTTTATACTCATATATATATATATATATATATATATATATATATATATATATATATATATATATATATATATATAGACACACCCGTTAATTCATTTGGTTTATCCTTTCCCCCACCTTTTTCATGTACATATATTTTATTATATCTAAAATATCAATTGTTTATGGCCAAAATTGGCGGAGGAGTTTGGTAGCGTTCTCAAAGGTCAAATCGTTAAACTTTGACCAATTAACAGCCAAATTTCTGACCTAAACTGGAATACAAAGATTTTCCCAAATCTCAGTACCCTATATATATATATATATATATATATATATATATATATATATATATATATATATATATATATATATATATATCAAATTTCGGGTCTGTAGACGGAAAATTGACAGAGATATTGTGTAGGGAAATGTACACAGACAGACACTTTTACTTTTATAGATAGATTGTTAATTCTTTTAGAAATCTGAATATTAAAAATATCAGCTAAAAGAATGAACGATGCAAATTAAATTATATTGTTCCAAAAAAGTTAGTTTAGAATTGAGGATTCTTTTGTTCGCCAAAAGTGTGTTGGACAAACATATGTAAAGCCACGTGAATTTGGTCACGTTTGAAAAACACACTTCTGACGCCATAGACAAAGGACATTTCTCCATATTAGGGCTTCGAATTTTATTCAGTCAGAAAGAGAGAGTTGGACAGTTGATTTGGAGTCAGAGCCCCTTGGAGGCGAGGGGAGAGGAGTAAACCAATGTAGCCATACCATTTGAATTCCTGACGTCATTCGACCGGTTGATCAGACGAATAAATAAGTCATAAAAAAAAAACAACTAATAAAGATGAGACTAATAGTCCGAAATAAAAATAAATGAACATATAATGCTCATCTCAAAAATGAATTCCAATTAAGGAATAATATATATAAATACCAATCGGTACGGACCCGACTATGGAAGATAATGTAATAAATAAACGTGGATTTATAAGATCAAAGAATCCAACCTTGATCGCCCTTCGGGGCCCGTGGCGCAGTTGATAGAGACGTTGAATCTCTACGGTTCCAGATGAGCATTGTCTGAAGATAGCGGTTTCAATCACAGCCAAAGCGTGCCAGAGGTTAATTGGTCAAAATGTGGTGGGACGACAACAACTACGGATGACAGTGATGGCTGAGAATGCAGTTAGGAGATTCGAAGTTCCTATCCGTCGCGGTTACCACCTGACGAAGGCCAGAGGAATAGTTGGCCGAAACGTTGTGAATAAACAAACCAATAAAAAGATTAAAAAAAAACTACTAATAAAGATGAGACTAATAGTCCGAAATAAAAAATAAATTAACATATAATGCTCATCTCAAAAATGAATTCCAATTAAGGAATAATATATATAAAAGTCATCATTATGTTTTGTAAGTGTTGTCTCGTGTAGTCATTCAGTTACAACAGAAAAGGTAGTTTTGTTTTATCATCAATTATAATGAACGTTGTGTAACCCCCTTCCAAGTTATGTGCCCCATCTCCGCTATCACAAGAATTGTCTCCCCTTCTCCAAGATGTGTTATAAGAAATGTCTTCTCTTCTTCATCATCACTATCGGTGTGTCTGTATTACAGGAGGCCCGTTATATATATATACACAAGCCACACAACATATATGTGTGTATGTGTGTATGTGTCTGTGTATGTGTGTGTGCCTGATAAAAGAAGATATTACCATTTTATTTTATTTATTTATTTTTATTTTTTTTTATATTTTAGTTTTTATTGTTTTTATTGTTTTACTCACTAAGAATATTCACGTAAGTCATTATATCAATAATTTACCACTGACAACAATTAGTAGTGTTTCCTTTAGATTTCTGAAATATTTCAACCATTTTCTTCATTGCCATGCGTTATATTGTCTTAACTTTTCCACTGAGAGCTGATGGTGATCAACTGGTTAACGACACTGCGTGTCCAAGTTCGAATCCAGTTTGCTCCTCCAAAATCACTCGGAAACCTTCTCGTGGTCCCTCCCGTACGTACCCGAATTCTTTCTAGAAGGAATTCTGACTCGAAAAATATCGGTATAATAGTGACTTTTTTTAAGTTCCTTATTTATTCAAAGTTTTGTGTATTCGCTTCGTTTTTCTCTTTGGGTCGCAAAGTCTAAAATTCGACAGTTTTTTTTTCTTTACTTCTACTAGGGTTAACCGGCGTTGACCGGGACAAAAGTGTGACATGTTTTTCTTAAAACTTTTATCTCCTTATCTCCCTCTATCCGTCTCCTTCTCTTTTTTGCCCATTTCTCAAATCCCCCTCTCCAACCTCTTTTTTATTCACTGTCTAACCCATTCTTCTCTCTGAACATACACACATGTAATACTCGTTTATATACAGAGTGGAATAATAAACTGCCTTAAAGAAAACAACACTACAGCTTTATTTCCAAACTTTTCTTGAAAAAATCAATTCAGGTAACTTCATTATGGAGAAGAGTTGATATCTATTCAATGTAGTCGCCTTCAGTTTCAGTTACCGCCTCGATACGGGAACATTCCTTTTCCACAAGCGCCGGTGGGATCTCGGCAAATACTCGGCGGATGGCAGCGATCTGGCAGGCTTTGGTGTTGTGGGAAGTCATGTTAGTGATGTTCTCGACGTATGACCAAACGAAATAGTTCAGCGGGTTCATGTCAGGGGAGGGGGCTGTGAGAGAATGGTTACAAGGTCATAGCACTCTTTCTGAAACCAAGCCTAGGTCTCTTTAGACTTGTGGGCCGGCGCCGAGTCCTGCTGCCACATCCACGGTCTGCCAGCGGCCACCTGATTATACCAAGGGATTGACACACCTTTCAGCACATCCAGGTACACTTGTGTGTTGACTTCCAAGCCGACTTCGAAAATGTGAGGTGGCATGATGTGGCCCTCACTTGAAACCACACCAAAGACCTTAACCCTGACCGGAAACTTCGTTGATCTGTGTTGAACCGTCCGGAATTGCATTTTGAGGGTGCTAGCAATGGTCTTGTTGTTATAATTTGAATCGGTAGAGAGCATGAGTTGTACAGCGGCGCATCTCCGATCTCGCTCGTTGAACATTGTGTCAATTTCAGACATGGTAGAAGGCTCCTATCACTAATGGGATTTGTGCACAACTGACCGACTAATAGAGGGTCTGCAACAAAAAAAGAAAACTGATTTTCATCAAACGGAAATTGGATCATGTCGTCTTTTGCTTGATAAAAATCAGAGTTACTTTCTTTAGTTAATACATACAAGATGCCTTCAATATTTATAGCATAGTCCCCTTTGAAGTAATCTCATCCGGCTGCAATGCACTTGTTACCGTTTCAACAACTTCTGGAAGGCTTTGTGAAAGTCTTCTTGTGTTAGTGTGTCTTTCATTTCCTCAATTGTATCATACCGACAGCATCTAAAGTTTTCCTTGAGCTTAGGGAATAACCAAAAGTCATAACGAGCAAGGTCTGGACTATAGGGAAGTTGAGGAACTGTCTTGTTGCCCATCTTGGTCAAATAGTTTGTGACATGGATAGAGTTGTGGACTGGTGCATTCGCACCAATCTTCCGCATTTTCAGTTCCTCGTGTACAGTTCCCACACTGACATCAAACTGTGCACTTATTGTCTCTATAGACATTTGACGGTCCTTATTCATGAATTTCTTTATTTGGCCAATCAACTCTGTCAATCAATCGTGTTCTGCCTTCCTTACTCCTCTCATTATCTTCACAGACTCCTTGCCTTCCTTTAATCTCTTATGCCACAAAAAAAACAAACAAACAAACAAACTGATGCTCGATTCATGCAAGATGGTCCAAAAACAGTCTGAAGCATTCCATGGGTTTTATGGCATTTTCTCCAAGTTTAAAACAGAATGTAATCGTTTACCATTCTTCTAAAGTATACACACGTATAGATTGCATTTTTGAAATTCACCAGTTCTGACAATCAGGCTTCAGTAGGACGTTTCCAATTCCTGCTGTAATTGTTTATTGGAACTTAAAATCATAAAAATTGGTCAATCATCTCAGATGTATAGCAATAACATACTGAATTTTCTAGGCGTCCATGACAATTTTAAATGTCTGTACAAAAAAGCCTGGAACCTTATTGAAAGCACCTCGTAAGAGTGTTTACTGTTTGGTGAAAATACCTTATGTAACATATTCTCGGATTCTAATGAATGGTTCTGCTCTTGAGGAGAAATCGATTCTAAAATTCTTGGTCTTCCTTTTAAAATCTTTCCTGGGGTTTATATATAAGTTACAGAGTTACTACTCTCCTTTAATTCGTACATATAACGTGTAAAAAAACAACCCTTCCTGGTGAGTTTTGCGCCTGTTCAAGGTCAGAGAATGGATATTTTTCAAAAATTTAGATATTATCACCCAAAGAAATGCTAACCAAGAGTATACCAACTTTGTTTGTTTTTGTTTTGTAGTTTTGGACTTTTAGCTAGACATATACACAGAGACTCCTTGTTTCGCTGCATATGTCTGTTTGTACTTCTATGAGTTAGAAGATTTTGTGGTCTTGGTTTACCAATACAACTTTGTGTTTGTACTATTTATTTGCGTGCTCAAAGTATAGCCATTTGCATTGTTCTCTGCTAACTGCCTTTCCTACACAGTCAGTTTTTGTATCGTATTCTTTTGGGGCTAGTCTGCTGCATTCATTTATTATGTGGTTTGGCATTTAGGCTCTTTGTACACAGAGTATATATATTTACTATTTTCCTTGGTTTTGTCAATATTATCCGGTTGCTGCTATATTATTTGATTTCTAAGAGCTTTTTACACTTTTAGGCATTCGTTTCTAATTCTCTTTTTCATTTCTTTTAATTTTATGGTATCTACTTCGAAAACTCCCAGATATTTATAGGTATTATTTTCGTCAAGAATATTAATTTCTTCTTTCTTTGAAAATTCCATATTTTTAGTTATCTTAAACTTTTATTTTGATCTCTAGTAGTGCAAAAAATTCTATTTCAAATTCCATACAAATATTCTGGCTGAGGTTCTGGTTTATCAACTTTTCTATTTCTTTTTGTTTTGCAAATAATTCTAGGTCGTCCATATACATGAAGTGGTTTATTCTTTCTTTTGCATATGTGAATTTGTATCCGGCATTTCACTCCTTAGGTATGTTGCTGAGTGACACCATTGCTATGATAAACGATAATAGTGACAAAGTTTCCTCCATGGAAAATATAACTCTGTGTTTTTTCTCAGTCTAGCTGTCAGTGTGACACAGTGATAACAAACTATATTTAAAATATTTATGCCTGTCCTACTTTGTTCTTTTGAGGAGACACGTATTGTTGAAGAAAGTGTTATAAAGATACTGCGACCTCAGAACATGTTATCAGAGTAAATATACCACGATTTAATAGATTGTTTAGAAAATCGGTAGTTGAAGTAACTGCTTAAAAGACGTAGGGGGTGAATAAATCATTCGAAATATGTTGAACTGAAAAATGACGATATTCTTTATTTATTCCTCCCTCTCTTTGTTGTTGTTAATGATTAATTTCTCTCTCTCTCTCTCTCTCTTCCTCTCTTTCTCTCCCCTATGTGTCGCCACAAGCGACGGATTGAAATTCAGTTGGAAACTGAGCGCCGTTCACGGCAGTGGAAGAAAGTTGGGATATAATTATTCAATCATAAATTTTGATAAGAATTCCGTCTTATTCTAGATAATATGGAATTTATGAAAAAAAAATTAGATCAAGGGAAGCAATCCACTATATTTTTAAGTTAAGAGTTACCTTCCTTTATCTACTAATTATACGTACTATCAAATTGAAATTCTAATATATATATATATATATATTTATTTTTTTATCTATAATAATTAAATACCTACAGACACTAGTGTTTCATCCTTTCGGGATTCTTCAGTGCAGGGTGTCACGATTACTACCAGTCGAACGATTCGAACCGCGACATACATATATATATATATATATATATAGTCATCCACATACAGTACTGTTTCGCTGTTTCACAGCTCATCAGTGCGGCTAGACAGGCAACTACCTCAAGCCAGTATTGAAACCCTACCGTTAGCACGGCAGTCAAGGCTCCTAACCATTACCCTATTGGCGGCTGCTTGAACGAGTAGTGAGTTTTTTTGTTTTTTTTAAAGATGTTTTGACATCGTCCGAAATCTTAGAATTTCAATTTATTTGGCCAATCAACTCTGTCAATCAATCAATCAATCAATCAATCAATATATATATATATATATATATATATATATATATATATATATATATATATATATATATATATATATATCTTAGAATTTCAATTTATTTGGCCAATCAACTCTGTCAATCAATATATATATATATATATATATATATATATATATATATATATATATATATATTAGAATTTCAATTTATTTGGCCAATCAACTCTGTCAATCAATCAATCAATCAATATATATATATATATATATATATATATATATATATATATATATATATATATATATATATACACTTGTGCCCGATATTATTCATACCCCCCTTGAAAATTGAGTTTATTAGGTGTAACTTTGTAAGAATTTATTGTTTACGTCCATATTGATACATATTCTTAATAAACCTCTTCTGATCATTTTCGTCATTTTAAAATCTCGGGATACTTGTAATAAAAGAAATATACAGCTATTTATAAAATCTGCAATGTTCAAAAATAATCATACCCCCTTATTTTTTCAGTATTAATCGAGTTTCTGACTGTTTGTTTCCTGTTTGATTCTTACTTTGAATGCTTTTATACAACCTTTGATTAATTTCATTTCGTTTTTTGCATTTTTCAGAAATTAAAATGATATCAACTGAAAACCAATAAAAGAATAAAAATTATTAGAATAGGGAAGAAAAAAGAGCTTAGTAATGATCTTAGGACTAAAATTGTGAATTCACATAATGATGGTTTAGGTTACAAGTCAATTTCAAGAAATTTGAGGTCCCTACAGCAACAGTACAGAGCATCATCAAAAAATTCCAGAGCCACCACACAACAAACAACTTGATTGGTAGAGGAAGGAAAAGGAAACTGTCTGCTAGAGCCACCAGGAATATTGTAAGAAGTGTTAATGCAAATCCAACCACCACTACTAAGGACATTTTAGAAAATCTGGAGTCTTCTGGCATAAAAATATCAAGGCAAACATTGCAAAGGACTCTGCATGAAAATGGTTTGAAAGGAAGAAGACCAAGAAGGACTCCATTGCACACCGAAAAACACCTTGCAGCACGTCTAAAGTTTGCTAGGACCCATGTGAATTCTCCAGAGTTCGTTTTCTCAAGTATTTTGTGGACTGACGAAACAAAAATTGAATTGTTTGGCCATATGGATGCTTCTTACGTTTGGAGGAAGAAAGGAGAAGCTTACAACCCAAAGAACACCATACCCACGGTGAAACATGGTGGTGGTAGCCTAATGTTTTGGGGCTCCTTTTCGGCTAGTGGTCCAGGTAGTTTGGTCAAGATAGATGGAACCATGAAGAAGGAGCAATATTTGGAGATACTCCAGAAAAACATTAGACAAGATGCGGAGAAGCTCCATTTAGGACCAAACTGGGTCCTTCAACAGGATAATGATCCAAAACATACTGCCAAAATAGTCAAGAAATGGTTTGAGGATAATCAAATTAATGTTTTGGAATGGCCTAGCCATAGTCCCGACCTGAACCTTATCGAAAACCTCTGGCACATATTGAAAACTGAGGTTAAAAAGCGGAAACCTAGAAATTTGACGGATTTGGAGAACTACTGCATTGAAGAATGGTCAAAAATCAGTGTTGATGCTTGTAAAAACCTTGTTGATAAATATCCAAAACGGTTACAGGCAGTTATTAAGAATAAAGGGCATGCTATTGACTATTAGTAAGAGAGGTATGAATAATTTTGAACTAGTGCCATTATTGTTTTTCTTTGTATAATGTTTCAAACTTGCATAATTTATTTATTTGTTGAGTTTAAATTAAATGCTTATGCTTGATTTATTGTTTGACATCCCTTTAATATTGTCTACCTTCTGGTTTGAGCAATATTCTTATAGAAATCTCAAAGATCCGAGGGGTATGAATAATATCGGGCACAAGTGTATATATATGTATACTGGACAGTTTGCTGATAAGAAGACGATGTAAGCGATTTAGAAGATATCGATCAAATGTTTGATACGTGACCCGCCCAGCGCATATGTTAATTTTGCGATATAACTTCATTTGCGACACCGGCAATTCTACGGACTATCCTATGTTTAGAAAAACCTTTCAGTACGCACAGAGAATCATGGGTAGAAAACACTGAGAAAATTGTCCAAATGACATATGTTGCGCTGGTGTACCATTTAAAACCCGCCTCAATCGAATCAACTTTTACGTTTGTATGTTTCGTTGGTTTAACCATTTATCATGACATTAATTATTTTAATACCTTGAGACACTAGTGTTTCATCCTTTCTGGAATAAATAGTGCATGGAGTTACGATTAAAGTCGTGTGGGAGATATAAAGCGTAAATGACAAGATGACCGGGAATGATCTTATAATTATAACATCATATATATATATATATATATATATATATATATATATATATATATATATATATATATATATATATATAATTACTTTATTTACTCACATAAAATCAACATATGAAAGTATAAATTTATGCGTAAACTTTAAGTATTTACTTCAAAAGTGCTCAATGCGTAGGTAGAGCTAGTTAGTAAGTTATAAAATATATATGGCGATTAAGTTACACTGAATATTCCGCGTTTCATTCACTCTAGGACTCTTCAGGCTTATGCGCGAATTTTATGGTTGTTTGTCGTTTTTATATATTCAGTGTAGCTTAATCGCCATATATATTTTATAACTTATTATATATATATATATATATATATATATATAAGTACATAGGTTTAATAAAATATTTTGAGAAACATTTCAGTAAAAGTTAAAAACATATTTATTATTTTGAAAGGAAACACAAATAGAAGTGAAATTCCTTAACCCGCTATATATATATATATATATATATATATATATATATATATATATATATATATATATATATATATATATATATATAATTTATTCCCAACCGAATTGAAAAAGCTGAATACGCAATAGAGTAGAGTTTATTATAAGAGAAAGAAAGTTAACACTGTAAGTTGAACTTTACAATCAAAATTTATTGTTCAACTGATTACTCCAAAAGCAATTTACAAAGTCCTTATTCCGCGGAGTTTCAAAGATGCTATTCTTGTTATTCTTCTCATCAGAGTACATAAAGAAATCAGAAAATTATATTTCTGACAATACTAGAATTTGCTCTTTAAGGCATTAAGTGAAACCCCAATTTATTGTAGTTATAAATTGCCAAGAAAAGAAATGAAAAAATGTTGGATATGTAAAAAAATATAAAAACAAACTGCGCATAATATTTCAGCTTGCAAGAAAATTCTCTCAAGTTGATCCGAAATGCAAAATAGTTCTTTAGAGAGAATGGAGTCCAAAATTAAGTACATTACTTTGTATTTATAATAATAATAATAATAATAATAATAATAATAATAATAATAATAATAATAATAATAATGATTATTATGATTATTATGGACCCCCAATTTATTGTAGTTATAAATTGCCAAATTAAAAAGTGAAAAAATGTTGGATATGTAAAAAATATATACATAAACAAACCGCGCATAATATTTCAGCTTGCATGAAAATTATATCAAGTTGATCCGAAATGCAAAATAGTTATTTAGAGAGAATGGATCCCACAATAAGTCCAGCGTGACAATGCATATAATCCGATTGAATTGTAAATTGTTTTTGGAGTATTCAGTCGAACAATAAATTTTAATTGTAAAGTTCAACTTACAGTTTTAATTTTCTTTCTCTTATATATATATATATATATATATATATATATATATATATATATATATATATATATATATATACATATATATATATATATATATATATAGTCTTGGAAGTTTTTAACCTTTAAAACTATACAAAAAAAATAATAATTCGTTAGAAAACTATTTAGTCAGTAAGTCATTCAATCACCTGCAAGCACTGCATCAAATTGCTCTCTCGAATTCACTATAGTACCAGTAATAATTTATTTTTTAAGGGATCACCAGTTGTTATATATATGTATATTAACAGGCCACCCGGCATCATTCAGTTGGCAAATACGCATAAATATTATATTTTAATTGATACAGATTCTGTATGTATTATTATAGAGCCAATTTACCGTTGATCATTATCTAATATATAATGATGATTTCAAAATTTATTTAAAATTATATGACTTTGTTACTATCCACTGGAATCGAAATCTTAACGTAACATTCCAGCCTTAATCATTATTTATCTATTGAGCGTCGTCACCGTCTAGACAGATGGATTCGAAAGGAAAAAAAATTAAGCAACTTTGAGCCATGATTATTTAATTTTGCGCACGCGCAAAATTAACAGTAGGAATAATGTTTTATTCGATTTACCCTGTCAAAATAAACTGTTTTGTTTTCAATTTACTTGCGGAAATTTTTCTCCGCTGGAAAAAAAAAAGTTGAAAGCGTGCTACAGGTCCAAATACCAAATTTCAACTATGCAGATCGAATATTCAGAGAGGAGTTTTGTAGAGACTTTTCGCACACACACCAACAGAGTCACTTATATATATATATATATATATATATATATATATATATATATATATATACATACATACATACATATATGTGTGTGTGTGCGCGTGTGTGTGTGTGTGTCTATATATATATATATATATATATATATATATATATATATATATATATATTTCCGTGTTATAAAACATTTTCATCTTAAATTCGACACAATTAGGAAGAATGTAGAAACTATACATAAATAGAATTCAGTGTAATTGTGAAACCAATCGTATAATAAGAAATCTGAAGAAAAAAAATGAATAAATAATTAATTAACGCTCGTTTTTCAAAGGAATATGCAAATTAGTTAACCGTCATGTAGTTGCTCACATATGCATCACTGAGTATATTAAGAAGTTCGTTAAAAAATGGACTAAGATCGCTGTGTAAAACGTTCAAGCACGCCTTCTTCTATTGCAACCAACTTCGGGGACTCATCGAGTATGTCAAAGAGTAACGGCTCGCATCGACGCCGAGAATCCGCTGTTCTTCGACGCTACTTATCTTATAGACATCGATCTAGAGAGGAAAGAATTATTTTTCTTGCTATCCTGGCATTAGCAAGAATGGTGGCGTGAGTCACACGGCTCAAAAAGGTCTACGAGGGGACATCTGTTTCAGATCGGTTGTCTGGTCTTTTATTTTAAACATCTGCTTCACGCGATTGGGGGAGGTTGCCTTGAGTGGATTTCGATAAGAAGTGGGGCATGACACTAATTTGTGCATCCGTCGAGGAGCCAGGTACGAGTACGTGTTCCCTCCATCGGCATGGCACACGTAATCCTGTGTTCTTCGGAACCCATCTCTTAGTGACTAGCTCTTATTAAAAAAACTCTTAGTTTGTGGTACAAATGAGATTCCGGTCCTGTTTTATTTTTCGATACCACCGAAGACACACAACCCCGACATTTCTTTCCCCCGGTCTTGCTCCCACAGATTTTGTTTCTCCGAGGTCACCTTTCACCCCGTTGTTTCTACTCAATCTACTTCTATTTTCAATTCCCTTATAAGTAGGGCTATGACAACAGCATATTCTTTTCATTGTCATGGCGTTCGAGTATATATCCGACATAGTTAAACACAGTTAATTAACCGAGAACTACAGCACTCTATATAAAAAATCATATAAGGTATCAACGGATACCCACTCGAGAGTCAAAACAATGAAAAGAATATGCCGTTGTCCTAGCTCAACTTATTAGACCCCACTCCCAATTAGAGACCGGCGAAGTGGGCCTTCTAATGCTTAGACAAAGGGTTGGGAGGGACCGTACTAACATACCCTCCCTTTTTTTGGTTCTCAATATTTATTTTTGGGTGTTTTTCGTAATCTTCTAATTTCCCATCGTTCATTGTACATATATTCATATCCATCGGACTTTTGATTTTTTTTTTTTACGCAATAAACTTTTTTTTCATATCACACACACACACACACACACACACACACACACACACACACACACACACACACACACACACACACACACATCTACCAATTTTAGCGAATAAGCGAAGCCCGTTGACTCTTTGTTTATAAACAAACTATCAGCTAGAGCACTGTTAAGCGTTAGGCAGCTATTTATCTAATAGACATTTGATATATCTTTTACGAGTACCGATTTATAGTCCAGTGGTTTGAGCTTCCGACCAATAAGGTGATAGTTGCAGGTATGATCCACAGATAGGGAAAGTCTCTAATCTAGCCGCACTGATGAATTGTGATACAACGAAACAGTACTGTATGTGCATGAATATAATATATATATATATATATATATATGTACACACACACACACACACATATATATATATGTATATATATATATATATAATAATATATATATATATTATATATATCCTTGAAGTTTAAGCTCTCATGCTATTTTTTGACGAGCCATTTACCTAGTTAGCATTTGCTTTAACATATTTCCTGTGTTCAAACCATTTAACATCACTTCTCAACTTGTCTACTGCTTTTCCTTCACACACACACACACACACACACACACACACACACACAACACACACACACACACACACACACACACACACACACACACACACACACACACACACATATATATATATATATATATATATCCTGCTCGGCTTTCATGACATTTTCTGATGTTTTTTTTTTTACTATCCATATTCCTCTTTAGCATTTGTTTTTATGTAATGGACATGTATTTACAATGAATTAAACGTGATTTTTGTGAAGAAAGACGATGTGTGTTCACAGAGTAACTGGGGATGTGTTAGCAAAGGACAACGAATTAGACGGTAGACACTATTACAATTATGTAGGTTTTGTTGCTGAGACACTCTTTTCATTTCCACACATATACACACACATCTATCTAATGTATATATATATGTATATTAGATTAGATATATGCAAGCAGGCCGCCAGGCGTTGCCCGGTTATAAAATACACATAAATATTATATTTTAATTAATGTAGAATTCTTATTTATTATAAACATAATCATAAAAAACTGTGACACCTTCAATGCGTGTGGGCCTGCTCTTATCCTTGTTATATTAATTAAGAAATGCTCAGCTGAGCTAGCCCCGTACTTCCCAAGCTTTACAATAAATGCCTTGCTGAATGTTGCTTCTCTAATAGCCGGAAGGTGGCTTCTCTGGAACCAGTAAACAAGAATTCTGGCGAAAGGACTGACCCTCTCAATTATCGCCCTATCGGTCTTCTCCCCTTCTTCGGTAAAATTTTTGAGACCTTAATTAATCAAGCACTGGGCCATCACCTTGCAAAAGCAAATATTCACTCTGACAATTATTATGGATTTAGGCAATGTCGTTCTACTGCAGATATTTTAACAGTCATCTCTGAATGCATATACCATGCACTGAATAATGTGGGCGAAGTCAGAGCTGTAGCCCTTGATATATCCAAGGCCGTTGACAAAGTTTGACACGAAGGGCTGCTAAAGAAAATTAAATTACACGCTATAACTGGACATATACTAAATATAATTAAATAATAGAACCACCCAAGTTGTCATTGATGGACGTACATACAAGCCAACCAAACGTTCCGATACTGAGAAATATGCTGAAATTATTATCTAACTAACGGGTGGCGCCCGGCCTTACTCAGTAGTAAAACACGCTTAAATATATTTTAATTCATGCAGATTTCGTATTTCGTATTAGAAAACCAATTCTCTATAGAATATTATATTGTATCTAATATACAGCAGTGATTTTAAAATTGAAAAAAAAGAAAATGACTCGAGGGTCATCAACTAGAATCGAACCCCAAATATTTAGCGCCTCAGGCGTGTTTCCTATCGTTTGAGCTATAGAGAGATAGGTAAAAAATATTTAAAATTAAACCACCTATGAATGAATTTGCGCTTGTGCAAAAGAAATAGAAATATGTCGGCAAATTGAAATAAACATTTTGCATTCCAACTTGCCAACTTCTGTACGCGTTATTCATCCATCCAAACAAAGATTTTATTTGTTAGAAACCATCCTTGGCGTATGATAACTATTTTCGATTAATTTTAGTGTTATGCGACCAATAGTTTAAGAGTTTAGCGGTTAAATATTTACAGAAACACACGTACACACATCAACTGTCTTATTCATATATATTACATATGCGTAAATGCATTTTTCAGATTTTTTTCCGATCCTAATTTTCTTATACATTTATGGAATTACAAATAAATTGGACAAAGAATCCCGTTATGGGTCTGAACTACGAGACAGGAAAATATGATTTTTTTTTACTTGCCAAGAAATTTGAGAAAGAAATTGTTTTTTTTTTTAAATTTTTTTTTAATTTTTTTTATCTAAAGTGTTTATATAATGACAAACTATTTTCCCGCATTATGAATTAGAAAAAAAAAAAAAAAAAAAAAGAAGATTGCATACATTTTCTTATGCAGGAGTTTCTCGGGAAATTATTATTATTGGAAGGTTGCATGTAAGTAAAAAGGTTTCGAAACACTGCTCTGGCGGCGGGGGGGGGGCTATGACATACACGGGCTGTTTTCAATCTACGCATGTCAGACAAATTGACAGACAGTGCTAAACCAATTTAAGAGAAAAAAGAAAAAAAGCAAACGACATTTCCGTTCGAATTAAAACCAATCAAATACTTCTACGTAAATCTTCCCTCCTTCCTTCTCTTTTTACTTTTTTTTTTGTTTTTTTTTGGGGGGGGGGTCTTTTGCTTTTTTTTGCTTTTTTATTTTTATTTTGTAGAACGTTACAAAAAGGAAGAGAGTTTTATGTCGTATACATTGTACGACTTTAGCGTCCCAAATAAATAATGATCCATTAACAACAAAAAATCTATTCACTCATCATGATATATATTTGGGCCAAATCGGTTACTGCGTTCGGGATTGAAGTTAAAAAGTGGTTTTTCTTCTGGTGTTCGAACCGATTGACTGGGAGGAACAGTTATCTCTACACTGATCATTTTAACCTATTTCAGCCGAGCTCTTAAATGAGGAATAATGCAAGACATCTTGAGTCTCTGGAGGGCATAGACTATCCACAACTTTATAGATGCTTTTGTGGCGAGGAGTTATTCTTTCGGAATGAGGATGCTGCCCTCACGCCAAACCCTTACAGAAGGTACATACAGCGCCTAGCCTTCCCAAATGGTCACCCATGTGGTACTGGCTGGGCTCAACGTTGCTTAACTTTGGTAATCTGCCGAGAACTAGTGTGTCAGTCAACGTGATTCTGCCGTACTAATGCAAGACATATGAGCTATAAATGCAAATCTTGGAAATAATTAGAAACATATATTAGAAACATATATTAGAAACATATATTAGAAACATATATTCGGTTGTATCTCCTAACAACTTGCTAGGCCACAGGGGATGCAATCGAAGCAGCAAAACTGAAGCTGGTCTGCCAGGACACTATATACTACAAATGTAGGCAAATTTAAACATATTTTATTGGTTTGAAAATATAGATTCTGCCAAGTTCCAATATTTTTCTTCAATTAAAACCCCATAGGAGCTATTTTTACCGGCTAAAAACCAAATCAAATTTCACGGGTCCAAATCCCCTATCTATCAAGTTTCAAGTCTGTAGACCAAAATTCACAAAGTATTTTGGTAGGTACCGTTTCTTACATATACATGGTCACTTATAGTGCCAGCAAAAAGAAAGTCCGCACTTGTAATTAAAAAAACCCTGCAAATTTAAGCTAAATTTAATGTAACTGTTTAAAAACCTATACTTTATTTGATTCGCCTTTTATTCCTCTATAATTTATCTTTTCATATTTGACTTTAAATTGAAATATTCACATCAATTTAAAAAAATAACTTCAAATTGAGGAGGAAAAAAGAAAGTCCGTAGCAACAATTTCGCTTAAAACCAGCTTAAATTATCGCCCCGAAATCAGTTTAAAATACCCACCAACAGGCAACAAAGCATCTCTAATCGTAATTGTTGTTGTTCCAAGTTACACAACGTAACATTTAGTCCATATGCCACGACTTTCTATTAATGATCGTCAGGAGCTCATTGATCTCCACTTTTCTGGTTTATCCAATCGAGAAATCGGTCGCAGATTGAAATGTGGTGAGAAAACGGTACGGAAGACCGTGCAAAACACCGGCAGTTTTCGTGATGCAACTAAATCTGGTCGTACTAGAGTTACTTCTAACAGGGAAGACTATGCTATCAAGATCCGCAGCTTAAGAAACAGATTTAAAACGGCTCCCCAAATCTAGCAACAGTGCAATCTTGTTAAAAAAAAGTGCTATATTTCTACTGCCAAGAACAGATTAAAAGAATTTAATTGACGAAGATATGTTGCAAGACGCACTCCAATTTTTGTAAAGAACAGAAAGCGCCGTCTGGACTTCGTCGGATGCAATGAAGATCATGACTCTTCATATTAGTCAAAAGTGCTTTTTACCGACGAAAGCAAGTTCAATAGGCTTGGCAGTGATAGTAGGCAGTATGTTCGTCGGAGGAAAGGCGAAGAATTTAACCTCGGTGCTTAGTTTCAACACTGCAAAGTGGTGGAGGTTCAGTTTTGGTGTAAGGCATTATTAGTACCAATGGTCCAGGGCCTATAGTTCGCTTGCAAGGTCGAATTAATTCGACCAAATTCATTAATATTTTGACTGAGCATTTTCTACCCTACTTTGGCCGGAATTTGGATGATAATCCCATCTTCATGCAGGATAATGATCCCATTCACACAGCTGGCAATGTCAAGAGGTTCCTGGAAGAGCATGATATCCCATGTTTGGATTGGCCTGCACAATCTGTAGACTTCAATCCTATCGAAAACGTATGACATTATATCAAGCAGCAGCTACACAATGATAAAATTTCAAATTTGGAAGAACTTTGGACAAAAATGTTTTAAAAGTGGGATGCCTTTTCCCCGGAGTATTGCTGCAGTCTAATGCAAGGAATTCCCAAAAGATTGCAGACTATCAAATTGCAGAAGGGCTTAATATTAACTAATTCATTGTGTTCCTGTTGTATCTATGTTGCATTAATGTCCTAAAGTTACATTTAAATAACAATTTTTCATTGTGCGGTCTTCTTTTTGCCCCCCTCAAAAGTTATTTTTTTTTAAATTGACGTGAACACTAGAATATTACAGCTAAAAGTCAAATATGAACAGGTAAAATTATAGAAGAATAAAAGACGAATCAAAGTTTGTTTAAACAGTTACATTAAATTTAGCTTAAATTTGCAGTTTTTGAAAAATTACAAGTGCGGACTTCCTTTTTGCCGCCTATCTATCTATCTATCTATCTATCAATCTATATATATATATATATATATATATATTATATATATATATATATATATATATATATATATATATATATATATATATACTACCAGTTCAGCCCGACATTGCTCGGGACCTATATACTGTTCAGAACTTATATGCATATATATATATATATATATATATATATATATATATGTTTGACTCATGTCCACGTAACCTACATCTAAAAGTTCAAGTATTTAGACCCAAAATTGGCGGAGGAGTTTGGTAGAGTCTGCAAAGGGTAACTATTTAAACTTTGATCTCTTTGCAGCCAAATTCTCGCCAAAAACCTGATTACAAAGCTTGCTGCATGTCTGGGTACCCTTTATGTAAAATTTCAAGTGTTTAGACTCACAATAGGCGGAGGAGTTTTGAAGAGTTTTCAAAGATCAAATCGTTGAACTTTGACCCCTTGATAGTCAAATATCTAGCTGAAAACCGATTAAAAAGATTTTCGCAACTCTCAATACCCCTTATGTCAAATATCGAGTCTGTAGACTGAAAATTGACAGAGTAGTTTGGTAGGGAAATGTACACATACAGACACACACACAAAAATTTCACTTTTATATATATATATATATATATATATATATATATATATAAAGAGAGAGAGAGACAAAGAATAGAGAGACAAAGAGAAAGAGAGAGAGATATAGGAGAAATATATATATATATATATATATATATAGAGAGAGAGAGAGAGAGAGAGAAAGAGAGAGAGAGGAGAGAGAGAGAGAGAGTGAGAGAGTGAGAGTTTTTTTTATAAGGATCAGAACCACTTCGTATATGTTTATATACCACTACATTGATACCACAAATAATGATATATTGTATACAGTATTTTAAATACAAAATAAAATATATGCATATAATTATATTACATTATAGTATATATATATATATATATATATATATATATATATATATATATATATATATATGATGGACTCTCCCATCGATTTCGACGTATAAGATTCAGACAACCCCTATTTCTAAAACTCATTTATGTTTTTGCCTCTGATGATTTTTTAGTCCACAAGGCCACAAATAGAACATGAATGTGGATTTAATGCTGCATATATTGGTTCAGCTGGTAGTCGTTTTACTCTTACTCTGTTTTCTTTCAGTTGCCTTAAGCTTTCAGATTGAAACCTCTGGAGACCTTCAAAACACCTTGATCTCCATCCTTTTCGGTCATTCACCTCATCTTCAAGACTCCTGTATGGTATGTTCACTGCAGACAAGTTACTCTTCAACTTGTCCTTGTACCTAAGCCAAGGACGTCCGACAATTCTTTTACCACCCTCAAATTGACTGTACATCGCAATTTTGGAATTCTGTCATCGGGCATCCTCAATACATGACCAGCCCACCGCAATTGCGATTGAATAAGGAATAATTCAATGCCAGATATTTTGCATTTTGTGAATAATTCGGCATTTGATACCTTGTCGCGGAGGCTAAGACCACATATGGAGCGTAGACAGCTTTTGTGGAAAACGTCCAGCTGATTAATGTGATGTCTGTATGGCGTCCATGACTCAGATCCATAAATAAGAATGGAAAGAACAACAGCACGGTAGACAAGGATTTTTGTGTCTAGTCGAATACCCCTTTCGTTCCACAATCGATGGCGGAGATTTCCAAAGGCAAAAGTGGCCTTAGCAATCTTGTTGACAATTTCATCATCAAGAGAACCGCCCTGGTTCACCTTGCTACCAAGGTAAGGAAAGGACTTGACATAATTGATATCATGACCGTCGACTTTCAGCTTGCGCGCAGGAAATCTATACTCTGGTGGATTTTGCTTTACGCCTTCAACTTGTTTTGGGGTAGGGTGTGGCTGATGCACTACCTCAGTCTTCCTTATGCTAATTGTCAGGCCAAAGGCCTTGCACGCGGCTGAAAATCGATCAAGAAGAACCTGGGCTTCCTTAAAGGACGTGGCTACCAGTGCGGCATCGTCAGCGAAGAGCAAGTCGCGAATAATTTTGGTGCGAAGAAGAGTCTTGGCCTTAAACCGTTGATGGTTAAATAAGCCACCGGATGACCGAAATTGAAACTTGACACCAGTGTCCAAATCATCAAATGCATGTTTCAGCATTAGTGAGTGAAAAGAAGAGCGCAAAGAGGACTGGCACCATTACACATCCCTGTTTAGTCCCATTCGTAACATCAAATGGATCAGACATCATACCATCTGAGACAACACTGGCCTTCATCCCCTCGTGAAAGGAAATGATCATGTTCAGCATGTTTTCTGGAATACCAAGCCTTCTTAAAACTTGCCAAAGAGCATCGCGATTCACAGTGTCGAAGGCCTTCGTCAGGTCAACAAACACCATATACAATTCCTGATTTTTCTCACGGACCTTTTCTGCCACCTGACAAGGAAAATATCATGTCAATGGTGCCGCGACCCGACCGAAACCAACACTGTGACTCTGGATACACCTTATCAACGAGACGATTTATGATTCGGTTTAGAATGAGCCTAGCCAGAATCTTTCCTGCAATTGAAAGCAGAGATATCCCCCGATGGTTGTCACAGACATTCTTGACTCCCTTATCTTTGTAGTCCTGTGGAACTCGGCCTGCTTTCCATATCTTTACAAAGAGAGCATAGAGCTTTTTTACCAGCACATGCCCACCATGCTTGTACACTTCAGGCGGAATTGGATCCTTTGGTGATGGGGACTTGCCAGAAGCAATTTGTTTGATGGATTCCCATACCTCCTGATAAGCAGGTTCCAATGACAATTCTGGAATATCTGGATTCTGAGGAATAGAGGACACAACATCGCTGTCAATGACAGATGAGGTTTTTAAGACAGTTTCAAAGTGCTCCTTCCAACGATTGAGAATATCTGATTTATCAGTCAGCAATGCCTCCCCATCGGCTGTGCTTAATGGGGAAGCACCACTTTTCTGAGGACCAAATACCTTTTTCAGACCATCATATATATATATATATATATATATATATATATATATATATATATATATATATGCTAGCAGTTCAGCCTAGCTTTGCCCGGGCCTATGTACTGTTCATAACTTACTCTACGTGTGCATACACTTTATGTAAGATTTCAAATTTTTAGTCCAAAATTTGTCTGAGTAATTTGGTAGAGACCGCAGAGGTCAATTTTGTTTAACTTTGGCCCCAATTTTTACCACTTAACATTTATTATTTTGGTCTTAAATAAAAATACAAAGTTTTGCCCATGTCCAAGTTACCTACATCTAAAATTTCAAGTTTTTAAACCAAAAATTGGAGGAGGAATTTGGTAGAATCTGACAATGGTCAACTTTTAAAAATCTGACCCCTTGATAGCCAAATTTTCGCCCTCAAACTAATTAAAATGCTTGCCGCATGTCTGAATACCCGTTATATATAAATTTAAAATGTTTAGACACAAAATTGGTTGAGTAGTTTGCTAGACGCTACAAAGGTCAAATTTTTTTAACTTTGACTCCTTGGAAGCTCAAATTTCCGACCCAAACCGATTAAAAAGCCTGCCCTATCTCTGAATACCCTTTATGTAAAATTTCAAATGTTTATACCAGAAATTGGCTGAGTAGTTTTGTAGTGACCGCAGAGATCAATTTTTTTTAAACTTTGATCCCTATTATGATTCCTTAACATTTATTGTTTTGAGGTCAAATCAAATTAAAATGTTTGATCCATGTCCAAGTAATCGATATCTAAATTTTCAAGTGTTTAGACTCAAAATTGGTGGAGGAGTTTGATGGAGCTTCTAAAGGTCAAATCGTTGAACTTTGGCCACTTGCCAGCCAAATTTCTGGCCGAAAACCGATTGAAAAGGTTTTTCACAATCTCAATACTCCTTATGTCAAATCTCAAGTCTCTAGACCGAAAATTGACAGAGTTATTTGCTAGGGAAATGTACACACACACACACACACACACACACACACACACACACACACACACACACACACACACATTTTCACTTTGATAATTATATGGATATATATACCTCCTGCTGCCTCGGCTGTATCACTATTTTCCTTTTGACCAGCCATTTTTCTCTTTAGCATTTGTGCATTTGCTTTAATATTTCCTGTGTTCAAACCAGTTCATGCTGCATCGCTTCGCAGTTCGTCTAGTTCTTTTCCTGTCTCTACCGGAAGTTGCGTTATTGATGGTTTAATAACATATGTGCAAAAATTTTCAAGGTCGGAAAAGTAATGTTTAACAAAGAAAATTACTTAGAATGGTCGATTTTTTTTTTACATCAAGTGGCTTTATGCCTTGTCTCGTGCGATGTCCATAAAAAATGTTAAAACAAAATTCCTTTTCAAACAACTAAATCCCATAACTAACCACTATTTTGCATGTACTGTTTGTCATTAAAGAACATACGGAAAATCCTTAGGAAAAAAAAAACATTGATAAATTAGTATTTTTATATAAAATTCGGTACGTGCATAACTTTATACATTTTTATGTACAGAATTCACTCGTAAACTTATTAACTGATCATTATGAATTACAAAATTCAGCTGCTAGACGTAATAGTGGGTAATGTTTGCTATATTTAATTTAGCCATATGAAAAGGGGCAAAGAAGTGCCTTGTAAAAATTCATATATCACCGATTTTTTAAAATTTTAGCGATAGATATTAAACATAAATTGATAAATATTCCTTAAATTTTAGTTTCTATGTTGTATTTTACAAAGATTTTAGAAGTTATAATACAACAATTTTTCATTCGAAAATTAAAATATTTCAGATTTGCATTAAACTTGATCCATAGTTATTAGACACTAGTTAAAAAACGTCATTAAATTTTAATTTCTTGTTAAGATTCCTTAAGCTTAAGCCTTAAAATTTTAACATTTTCTACAATCCAATCAAGTAACTGATTTTTATCAAAATAGAAATAAGGATTCTAAACATAAAGTTTAGTATCATTCCATATTTTTATGGAAATCGCTCCAGACAAGATATGCAGCCCCTTGATGTAAGTATATATATATATATATATATATATACATATATATATATTTCTATATATATATATATATATATATATATATATATATATATATATATATATATATATCGGAAAAGAAATGTTTACCAGATATGATCATAGGTAAACTTCAATTTAATATAAATATTAATATTTATATATTAATGAATTAATCCCAAGCTAACTTATCCATCTATCTATCTATCTGTCTATCTACCTCTCTCTCTCTATATATATATATATATGTGTGTGTGTGTGTGTGTGTGTGTGTGTGTGTGTGTGTGTGTGTGTGTGCCGCACAATCATGTTGACACACCGGTTCTCACCAGATCACCAAAGTTTAGCAACGTTGAGCCTGACCTGTGCAAGATGGATGACCATTTGGGAAGGCTAGGTGCTGTATGTATCGCGCCGAGTCGTAGAAATTTCCAGGTTGGTATCTGAGAGTGCATTAATATACCGGGAGAGATGCCCCCCCCCCAGTCTTTGTGAAGACATACATCTAGGATAAAGTAAAATTCCGGTGTAAAAACCCGCGGTCGACGGTATGCTCTGTCTTGTGGCAATCATCTTCACTGACAAAGATTAACAGTAATACCAAAAAGAGGAGTTGGTTCTACACAAAGCGTTCACCACGTAAATCATCTGTGTGAATTTCCGGACAACTAAGTTTTTGAGGTGGAACCTAAGAGTTCATTTATACATACATACATACATACATACATACATACATACATACATACATATGTGTGTGGATTTTTTAAAGTTAAATTCACAATGTTCTTTTATTTTCTCATAAGATTATATATGTGTTGTGGGGGAATCACCCTCCAAATGGACTGTTCTATCCATTATATAAACTATAGACCTTTTGATCCCAGGTGTGGATTAAACGCCAGAACGACCGATCGTCACGTTGGTTTGTTATTTTTCCTGCGATTGTTTTACATATTATTATTATTATTATTGCCGTGTTAAATTTGTTTTATTTGTTAAAGTTGTTATTGCTGTTATCTTCCTGCTGTTATTTTTGAACGGGACTTTTACCTTATTTTTTTTTATTATTTTTTTTTCCCCCTTTCTAACCCGTCGGCCATGGCGTCCGCCAGCAATGTGCCGTCGGAAGAGGACAAAGGTGGCGAACAAAAGAATGGGTGGGCAAAACCACCCAAAGTTAAAATAGACGTTAACAACTTTTTAACGGAAGCAAGGAAATGTTTGCAATATGTTACAGAGACAGGAGTTACGTTAGAAGCACCACGGCTACAGGAATTTGCCAAGAAAACGATCTCACTTTTTGTGGTAGATCGCAAGACCAAAAAATTGATCAGGTCAACAAAGGAAACTGTAACTAAATTACTGGCAACGGCAGGAATGCGTGCGGATCGTGTAACGAAATGCAGAGGCTACAATACCTGGGCCGCCCTGTTTAAAACAGAAGAAGAATGCGTCGCACTAACTAAAAAAGAAATCATTACACAAGAATACATTTTAAGAATGGAGTACCTAGGACGGAGGAGAACGACTGTTTCTATTTTCGAAGTGCCAGGGGCGGTCCCAGGTGAATATCTAGCTGCCTACCTCCTGAAATTCGGTGATATCACTGGTATAGAGGTGGACCAGTACAACGGAGTTTGGTCCTTCGATATACTATTAAACAAAGAAGCTTTCCTCGAAATACCCTACTTCCTGGAAGCGGGAGCTGAAAAACTCCCCATTGTGGTCACAGGGAGGAGGCCGACCTGCTGGATTTGTAGTGAAGTAGGTCACTTAACCTACACATGTCCGAAAAAGACCAAAACCAATGTGACAAACACAACAAACCCTAAAGAGGTGATTGTTGGGCACCTCGAACCTGAGGCTAGAACGCCAAATACAAGCAAAAAAATTGAAGTGATTAAAGAAATCACAACAGAAGAATTCGAAAAGAAATTCAACTCTGAGATGGAATCACCTAAAAAGAGAATGGACGCTGGTACCGTTTTCTAAATCGCCTCGTAAAACGTACGCGGATAAACTGACCAAAGAGCAGATACTAGACATTAGGACCAGTAAAGACCCGGGGGGCAACAAGTTTAAGGCCCTGCTAAAAATAAAGGACTCGCTTGATGAAAAGCGCAAGCAAAGCGAGAAGAAAAAAGAAAAAGAAAAAATATTAGATTTCCCCGAATCTCTCTTCCCCGAAAAGCCTGCCCCTCCTCCAAAAGAGAAAAGATCACCCCGTAAAGCGCCACCCCTCTCTCCCGCAAACGTACCAAAAAGAGACCCAAAGTTGACAACCCTAGGCTCCCCATCCAAAAAGACCCCTAAACCGTCCCCTAAACCGTCTCCATTCTGCTCCCCAAACAATACACCCCAAAACTCTCCCCCCGCTTCCCCTATGAAAATTGACATGCCCCCTCCTCCATCACCTCGCCCTTCTACTTCGGAAAAGAAAAGACAAAGAAGTCCCTCCGTGGAAAAAGACCAGAAAAAAAAAGACCCCCTTTTTTTCAGGGCAAAGACGTGTGTAAAATCACGGCTAATATAGAGACCATATCCAAAAATCACGTTAGAAAAGACTACCGAAACCTCTACGCAGTGAAGCAGATAAGCAAACTGGACATTACAAACCCAGAAAATTTTCCTAATGCCAAAAGACTTTTTACTGTGGTCAGAAGTCGTGAAGAGGCCAAAGGAGTTTGGACTATGCTGGAGGAAGCAAACTCCGCTTTTAATATCATTCCTCCAGCAGCCTTTTTTAGCGACTCTGACATATTTAAAATGGAGAAACTATGTGTTGGACGGGTCCCCATAAAAATCCACCCTTCACTTTATAGAGCGATTAAGTTAACATTTCCTCTAGACATCGGTGGTCTGTCCCCTGATGGGGCCATCACTAATGAGATGACCTCTGGATCATTGGGGACAGCTGTCGGTGTCTTGGCACCGTCCATGTTTGTTAAGGATACCCAACCCTAGATAGATCACAATGGCTTTAAGGTTAGCTACTTTGAATGTCCGAGGGTTGAGGGACGCCTCTCGTAAACTTCGAGTTGCACGCGACCTTCAACGCCTCGGGGTGGATATATGCTGTGTACAGGAAACGCACTTCATTCCCAGTGATTATCAGGGTGTGCTGCTTAGAGACTTTCAGCTCTATTCAGCACATTTTGATTCCCACTCGAGGGGTGTTTCCTGGCTAGTTAGACGCACTCTTGATGCTTCGTGTGACCCAGTCTATGCTGATCCAGAGGGAAGAGTGCACGTGCTGGATGTTACCGTAAAGGATGTGGCATTTCGATTTATTGGGGTTTATGCTCCCAATAGCCATGGCGAGAGGGTTTCCTTTTTTCGGGGGATTGAGCCCTTCATGAATTCGTCTCGGCGGATAGTTTTAGCGGGAGACTGGAACGCGGTCCTGGATCCCGATTTAGATCGCGGGGGTAATACTTCAAGGGCTACTAACCAGAACCGGGATGCTAAGGCGTTTCGAGACTTTATTGACAAGTTTGATCTTGTCGATAAATTTCGAAACGAAAAGCCCGGGGATGTAGTTTGGACTTGGACAGGTAGACGCGGCTCCGATCCGGTGCAACTTTCGAGTTACATCGATCGGTTCTTAGTTAAGAGAGTCGACTTAGGGCTTTTAGACTGTCCAAGTTTTCATAACATAGTTTATTCGGACCATAGGTTAGTCCGGGTTCGGGTAAACTTAGATAGCGTTAACCTAGGATGGCTAGTTACTGGAAGTTCAACACGTCGTTGTTCGACGTGAAGGGCTTCCGGGAACAGCTTTTACTAACAATACAGAGGGAATTGACGGGAGCCATTATCGGGAATAAGTGGTGGGGAAAACTTAAACAAGTAATTAGGTCCTTCGCTGCTGATTTTAGTCATCGACTCAATCTTAGTTCTAGAGCAGCGAAAGCGGCACTAGATGATAGATTAAAAAGGGCGGTGGAGGAGGGGGATAGTGATAGTTATACTTTAATTAAGGCTGAACTGGACTCCCTGGATAACAGGAAGGACCAGGGTCTAGTAGTTAGGGCTAGGTTAAAAAGAGTGCCGAACGAGGCAACAAACATGGCCGCGTCAATGCGTGCGGAGGAGCGTCGACGTGCGACTGATCGACACATCGCCAGTGTCACATTGCCGGATGGACGAACCGTAACATCAAATGATGGAATCCTGGAGGGTTTTCGAGCTCATTTGCAGGAGCTTTTTACCATGGAGCCCGGTCTGGAGATTGAACAGTTTGACACGTATTTAGCTGACTTTTCTCGCCTTGAAGCGACCGATGCAGCTACGTGTGAAGGTAGCATAAAAGAGGAAGAAGTCCTTGAGGCTCTGAAACAAGTCGGGCTAGACAGGACCCCTGGGATTGATGGTCTGCCTTACGAGGTGTACTTGAGGCTGTCGCCCATTTTTATTCCTTTGCTGGCCACACTCTTCAACTCCTGGTTTAGGAACGGGTCTATACCTCAGTACTTTACCAGGGGAATCATTAAATTGCTTCGCAAAGATAAAAATGGAGGGGATGGGATTAGCAATTTCCGGCCCTTAACGATGTTAAACACAGTTAAAGATTTTGGCCAAGATCTTAGCAAATCGTCTGCAGGTTGTTTTACATCGTCTCATAAGTCCCGAACAGACGTGTTCTGTTAAGGGCCGGACGATTCAAGATAATTTGCACGCGATACGCTTGATCATAGAGAAAGTCGACACAGAAGCCGCGCTGATCAATTTAGATCAGTCCAAAGCATTCGATAGGGTGGACCATCGTTACCTAGGGGCTGTTCTTTGCTCGGCTGGGTTTGGACCCCAGTTTCGCTCATGGATTCGCCTCTTGTACTAACCCCGGTGCTATGGTGGAGGTGAATGGGGTGAGATCGAAGCCCTTCAGGTTAACAAGATCTATCCGTCAAGGTTGTCCGTTATCACCCATGCTGTATGTCATCGCGCTTGAGCCCTTTTTGCGCCAGCTTAGGGTGAATCCGGTCCTTCGCGGGATTACTTTGCCAGGTGGTTCTACCCCAGTAAAGTATACCGCCTATGCCGACGACGTGACTGTGCTTGTAACGAGCAATGCCGAGATTAGAGTCGTCGATATGGAAACAAGACGGTATGCACAGGTAACAGGGGCCATAATCAACCACGTTAAGTCTATTGGCTTACGTGTTGGTGCCTGGAGGGGAACGCCCCTTCAGGGGCCCTTTGGCTGGACTGATGGGCCCTGCAAGCTACTCGGCGTCTGGTTTGGCCCCGACCTCCAGCTGGAGAAAAATTGGTCGGAAGTGTTGAAAGCGGTCAAGACCACAGCTCATTTGTGGTCTTTGAGAAATCTAACTTTAAAGGGTCGGGCGGAGGTATGCAATACTCATATCTACCCCCTGATCCTATACCGTCTATCAGTGCTTCCATTCCCGAAGTCCTCACTACTTGAACTAGTGCGTGCTCTTTTCGCGTTCTTATGGCGCGGAAAGCAAGCCATGGTTGCTCGGGAGATCTGTTGCCTGCATCCGTCTGAAGGCGGTCTGGGTATGCCGAATATCAAAATACGTAGACACACTCTAAGGCTGATATACCTAGACCGAATGTGTACACCTGACTTAGGGAACGGTGTCTTCTGGATGGAAGACACTAAGAAAGCCTTTCCGGCTTTGGAGAGTGTGCATTCGGCTGAGGGGGAGGCACGCAGGAGGCCCCGAAACGAATGCCATTTCTATCGCGAGTGTCGACAAGCGTTGAAGTTCCTTCAACGGGTGAATGAAAGCCTCTCTGACACCCGGCTGTTGTCTCGCAAAGGGCTATATAGGGTTTTAGTGAGGGGATCTGTCCGAGACGAAAAGATTGAGGAGTTCGGTTTCACGAATGAGGAGCGTCGCTCGATGTGGCCTTGGGCGCCCGGGATGAGCTGTTTCGATAACTACGAGGCATCGCTCACCTGGCTGGTAATCCGAGATGCCCTCTGGGTTCACAAAAAACTTTTCATAGCGGGTTTTACAATGACACCTAGTTGTGTCCGATGCGGAGAATGGGAGGAAGACCTAAGCGATGCTGTCTTCCGCTGCGCTATCGTTCGACCGTTATGTGAGTTAGTTGAGAGCTTCACGGTTCGCATACTGAACGGGCGTTTTTTTGTGCTGGATGCGGTTTCCCCGTGCTGCAATTGGGCGCCGAGTATGAAGAAAGAGGAACGTTATGTTTTTCTGTGTTTGCTAGCTGTTATGAGAGGCGTGATTTGGTCGACACGACAGAAGGAGGTTTACAGGGATGAGACCTTCACTGCTCCCCAGCTTGTTCTCATGTTCAAGCATCAGTTGAAAATGCGAATTAAGCTGGAGAAGGTGAAACTCACTCCTGTGAATTTCAACGAAAGGTGGGTGAAAGCTTCGCGACTGTGTAGAGTGACTGGAGCTGGCCTTGAATTCGTTTCTGATTTGATTTAGGTCAAAAAGGATTTTGGGTATCCTGAACTAACAAGACATCAGTATCGGACCGATTAGTTTAGTATGGGTTAGTTAGGCTTTATTGTTTGATTTTTTAACTTAGCTAGAGTATGTATGTGTTCATCGTCCCAGTCCCTCTTTTAGTTTGCCCTTGTCCCCCCCCTTTTTCTTTTTTTTTCCCCCACCTTAGGTTCGATAACCCCCATTCCCGACCCCAATTAGGTGACGGATGGACTGCTTTGTCAGTGATGCAGGTCGTCTTTGTGGTGTTTATTCAATAAAGTCAGTTTTCGTGTGGACCTGCGTCTTTTCGACTGACAAAGCTTTCTATCTGCCACAATTAGTAGTGGGGGGCTCTTTTACTAACTATTTTTTCATTGTAAATATTTCATTCTTTTTGTATATAAAATTTTTAGCCCCCCCCCCACATCATGTATATATTATTTTTCGGGTTATAATTAGGATTCCCATAGAGTGATTCTGGTATTCTGGTGAAAGAGTCTAGTTAAGTTAACTTTATGTTAGATAGGTCCACATTAACCCCCCCCTATTTTTGGCCTTGTGCCACATTTTGTGTATATTTATGCAAATAAATATTAACACCAGAGCGATCATCGCCTGCTCGGTGACGTTTACTACTTTTTTCAGTTGTAACCTTTTTACGTTGTTGTTCCAGTAATACATTGCTTGAACTCTATTCCGTTGTTCTATTTTCTTTGTGGCTTATTGCAAGCCATAACACTGGTGACATTGGATTCGGAGAACGTACTCATGTTTAAAAAAAGTGTTCTAAAAAAACTAAACACTGACGACATTGGATTCAAGGAGCATACTAAAATCGAAACCAGTAACATTGAAAAAAATACTCGCGTTGAAATAATATTCTAAAAATACTAACGACGTCGGACTCAAACGTTATCAAGCCTTTAAGGAAGTGTCTAACATAACACTTGAAACTGAAAGGTTCACGGTAATTTAAAAAAAAACGCAAATCGTTACAGGGAAAAAGAGTTGAAAAGAAAAAAAGTTCGTCACGACTTTCAAAGATAGAGTGTACTTTTGCAAAAGGAAAAAGGTTAGTCGCGACTTAGAAAGGTAATGTTTTATACTTTTGGGAAAAAAATTCGTCACCTATGGGTTTCGCTGCTAAGATCGGGCGTTACTTTTTTCTCTGGAGAAAAATATACACTTGATTTTTTTTTCTTTAGACAATGAACTTTTTATATATTTATGTTTTTTCTGTTCATTTTATTGTCTGGAGGAAGAAATAAGAAAGAATAAAACGGTCTTTTAAAATTCAGCGAACGTTTTGAAATTGCTAATGCTGACAAAGCAAAATGGACGAATTGAAAGTAGCGTTGGAACATTTGACCAAGTTGCATATCGATGTCGCAAAGCGTCAGCCACAATTCGAGGAACAGCAAAAGGAATTGCAAAAACAGTTAGCAGAATGTCAAATACGAACCGAGAAACAGTTCGCTGAACGTCAATTGCGAACAGAAAAGTTACTTACAGAAATTGTTAAGAATAATGCGAACGCGGAAAGCAATACAGCATTTTCTCAGAATAAATTATGGACCGCGATAGACAATTTTAAATTCGAGGAAAAGGAAAAATCATTCGCAGCGTATTTTCGGCGTTATGAAGATTTTTTAATATTGGCTGCAGCAACTGGTTTGATCAAAAGAAAACCAGACTTCTACTACAAAAATTGGAAACGGCTGAGCATGATAAATTCGTGGATTACATCTTGCTTTGTAAAACAGCAGATTTATAATTCAATGAGACGGTAAATTTGTTAACAGAACTTTTCTCGCTGAAAACGTCTCTTTTCCATAAGCGTTGGAGATGTTTGAATGTGGTAAAAAACGATAATGACGATTTTGCCACCTACGTAGCTGTAGTGAACAAACACTGTGATGACTTTAAATTGTCTGAACTAACAGCAGACAATTTTAAATGTCTTGTGTTTGCGCAAGGGTTAACCTCGGGAAAAGATGCGGAAATCAGGCGCAGAGTCCTTACAAAATTAGAAAATGAACCGAACTTAACACTTCAAAAATTGACTGAGGATTGTCAAAAAGTTGACATTATAAAAAAAGATGCAAGAACTATCGAAGCAGACATCGCGAATATAAAAAAAGTAACTAAGAAAAAACCGTCGAAATGGCACACAGACACTAGCCGGCGAAACTCGGAAAAATTAAAAGCACCGAGCGCTCGTTTCAGATATGGTGCAATACATTGGATAAGGGATTGCCTATTTTTAACAAAAAGATGCCATTTATGCAATAAGATCGGTCATAAAAGTTCGCACTGTAGGAAAGCTCAAAATAGAAGCCGTATACGTCAAACCAGAACTAAGGACGTCGTAGATGAAAATCTATACAAATATGTAACGGTTAACATTTTCGGCAAGGCTATTAAATTCCAATTAGGCCGTGGATCGGATCTTTCAATAATAAATCTCAAAACGTGGAAAATATTACAAACTATTAAAAACTAACAAAACGGCGACGGCCGTTAATGGTACAAAAATTCATTTTGAAGGTGAATTAATTACAAACGTCACTTTACGGGGGAAAACAAAAAAAACTAAGATTGTATGTGCTAAAAGATAGTGAGAACCTGTTCGGTTCTGACAGCATGTAGGAGTTTCGTCTCTGGGATCTTCCTATATCCACATTCTGCAAGAAAATAGATACCGCCCAGCAGAAACTTATAACTTGTTTTAAAAAAGAATTCACAAAAATATTTACTCCTGGCCTGGGGAGATGTAAAAAAAATGGCTGCAGATTTTAAGTTGAAACCTAGCACACAACCGGTGTTTAAAAAGAAACATAATGTCCCGTTCGCTCCCCTGAAAAAAATAAATCAGGAACTAGACAGATTAGAAAGCATCGGTGTACTGGCTAAAATTGAATATAGTGAGTGGGCTGCTCCGGCAGTTTACGCAAAGAAAAGGTCCCGGGAAATTCGTATTTGCGCCGACTTTGCGACCAGACTCAACGGGTCCTTAGAAGATTTTCACTATCCATTACCTAGTCCAGAAGAAGTGTTCACGAAATTAAATGGCGGCAAGTTTTTTTTCTAAGATCGACCTAAGCGACGCTTACCTACAGATTCCGATAAACGACAAAAGCGCTAACCTCCTCTGTATTAACACTCATCAGGGTTTGTACAGATACGAAAGACTCGCGTTTGGTCCAAGGTGGCACCCGCAATATTCCAGCAAGTAATGGATACTATGCTATTCGGTTTGGACACCGCAATTGCATATCTTGATGACATTATCATAGCGAGCAAAAGCAGGGAGGAACATAAAAAACATATCAGACAAGTATTCAGTCGAATACAAAATTATGGATTTAAGATCAAAGCAGATAAATGCGAGTTCTTTTTACAAAAACTTAAATACCTGGGTCAACTAATCGATAAAGATGGCAGACGCCCAGACCCAAATAGGGTGACCGCTATTAAAGAAATGCTGGCACCAGTAAACATAACTCAATTGCAGAGTTTTTTAGTTTTGATAAATTATAACCAGGGGTTAATCCCAAATATGCACAAATTTCGCGCACCACTTAATAATTTGCTGAAAAAGGATAAGGCTTGGGAGTGGACAGAAGATTGCCAGACATCATTCCAAGAAATAAAAAGAAGCCTGACTTCAAAACTATTCCTAGCGCATTTCAACCCGCAGTTGGACATAATAGTAGCTAGCGACGCTAGTCAATATGGCGTCGGGGCGTGCATGCTATATCGAATGCCGGATGGCTCGAAACAGCCTATTGCTTTCGCATTAAGGACTCTCTTGCCAGGGGAAAAGAATTATTCTCAGATCGAGAAAGAGGTCAGTACAGGCCAATAAGTCTCCTGTGCGTCATGAGTAAGTTGCTGGAATCTGTTAAATACAGAAGTAATCAACTATCTCAACAAAAATAACCTTCTTAGTGACACTCAATATGGTTTCCGTTCTGCTAGATCTACAGCAGATGTGCTTACAGTTATATCTCATAGGATTAGCAAATCTCTCGACGGGGGCAACCTTTCTAGGGCAATTGCTCTTGACATATCTAAGGCCTTTGATAAGGTATGGCATAAAGGTTTACTTCATAAGATCTCTAGCTATGGTATAGCTGGAAATGTCTTCTCAATTATTAAATCATTTCTTTCTGATAGGTTCATAAGAGTAGTAGTTGAGGGGCAAAAATCAGAAGCCCACAGTATTAATGCCGGTGTCCCTCAGGGGTCCATTTTGGGCCCAACACTTTTCCTGATCTACATTAATGATCTTCCAAATCACATCCTTACATCATTTGTAGACATTTATGCTGACGACACTACCATTTATGGTAGCACATCTAAGACAGTAAACGACCAAGTTCTCTCCAATTCTCTCTCCTCTGATCTTGAGCATGTAGTACAATGGGGAAAGGAGTGGCTGGTTACTTTTAATGCATCTAAAACCAAGCTTCTCTCTTTACATCATCAACATTCTGATCCCCATCTAGCATCAATTGAAATGAATGGCTCTCGTCTTCAGGAGGCCTCAAGTTTTGACAAGCTTCTGGGCTTGACCATTACTCCTGATCTTAAATGGAACACGTACATCAAATCTGTTGCCAAGGCCGCTGGAAAAATGGTGGGATCTTTCTATCGATCCAGTAGATATCTCACTGTTGATGCTATTCTCTATCTATATAAGAGCCAGGTACGTCCAAGGATGGAATACTGTTGCCACATCTGGGCAGGAGCTGCTAGAAAGGACTTGGCCTGCCTTGATAGAGTTCAAAATAGACTTCGTAGCCTCGTAGGAGATGTCCTTTTCTCTTCCTTGCAACCTCTATCTCACAGAAGAGATGTTGCGAGTTTGTCTCTGATGTATCGTTATTTTCATGAAAAGTGTTTGACTGAGCTTCAATCTATGGTCCCCCCTCGCCAAACTTTCACAAGAAACACTCGTCTAGCTGTAAACACTGTCAATAATTCCCCCCACTCTTTATCTGTGCCTAAAGCTAAACGTAGATTCCATGAACAAAGCTTTTTTATTAGAACTGCACGCCTGTGGAATTGTCTTCCGTTTTCCTGCTTTCCGGCTGACTACAATATGGTTGTCTTTAAGTCTAACGTAAATAAGTTCTTGAGCCGTTCCATATAAGTTATTAAATTTAACAAATTTTCATTACTAATGATTATTATATTGTCCAATTTCTACTGTACACTCTTTAACCCTTATCCTTGAGTGGCCTCTTGGCCTTGATAATGTGTTGATACCTATGAAAAAAAAAGAAAAAGTCCAATGCGAACAAGTTCTAATTGAATCGTCCCCCTAAGTAATCAAGTTACAAAATTCCCACTGTTTACTATGCTAAAATCACAATGACTAATGTATACCTATTAACCCCTATCCTCGAGTGGCCTCTGGGCGTTGATAAATGGTGACACCCATGTAAAAAAAAAAAAAAAGGTCATAGGAATTATATTTGCAGTTTCAAAATTCCACCGGTTCTTGTACGGAAAACATTTTTCTACAAACCGACCATAAGCCGTTGATATCCATTTTTGGATAAAAAAAGGACTTCCAACATTCACTGCGAACCGACTATTAAGATGGGCATTAAAAAAGGCGTCCGGTACACCGACAGAAAAGGCCTTTCAGCAATTTCTGCAGGTTTACAGAATCACGAGAAATCCGAACAAACCAGATGCGGGATCCCCAGCAGAAATCATGTTTAGACGGAAAATAAAATCCGTATTTGATAAACTGCTACCCAAACACATAGTACACAACAGAACCTCTACAATGCCAACGAAACGGTTTAACAGCAGAGATAACGTGTATTTTAGACATTTTAGAAATAACGTTTCTTTTTGGGAACAGGGTACGATCTTACGAAGAATCGGCTATGTTACATACGTCATTCAGGGCCCAAAGTTTCAAAATAAGAGGCACCTGAACCAAATCAGGAAACGCTTCCACGAGGACCAGGAAGAACCACCGCAGGACGGCAGTGAGGCGATTGAAACTGTGTATGACTGTTTTGACATAGACCCCCCAAAAGGGATGTCAGAGATCCTCCGGCAGAAAGAGGAAGCGCACAGACCCCTTGGTGCTCTGCCCCAAAAGGAAGAAATACTGATTTTCACAACCGCGGAAATCAGCTTGGGGAGGATCACCCTCCAAATGGACTATTCTATCTATTATATAAACTATAGACCTTTTGGTCCCAGGTGTGGATTAAACACCAGAGCGACCCTCGCCTGCTCGGTGACGTTTACTACTCTTTTCAGTTGTAACCTTTTTACGTTGTTGTTCCAGTAATACATTGTTTAAACTCTATTCCGTTGTTCTGTTTTCTTTGTGGCTTATTGCAAGCCATAACAATATGTTACAGATCTATTTCATTAGCGATCTTCAACAAACAGAAAAAATCTTATCACTGTATTTTTGACCGTTGCAAACTCTGTAGCAGATCTGTAACATATACTCTTATTAAAAAATAAAGAACATGTGTTTTAAAAAATTGTGAATTGAACTTTAAAAATACATACATGCATATATATACATGCATATATATATATATATATATATATATATATATATATATATATATATATATATATATATATATTAGCAGTTCAGAGCAGCTTTGCATCCTCCCTGTGTACTGTTCATAACTTTATGTGCATATGTATATATGTATTAAATAGTTTGACTCGTGTTTCGGTAACCTACATCTAAAATTTTAAGTGTTTACATCCAAAATTGGTGGAGGAGTTTGGCAGAGTATGAACAGCTCAACTATTTCAACTTTGGCCTCTTGGCAGCCAAATTTTCGCTCAGAAACTGATTAAAAAGCTTGCTGCATGTCTGAATACCCTTTGTGTAAAATTTCAAGTGTTTAGACCCAAAATTGGCTGAATAGTTTGCTATAAATCGCAAAGGTCAAATCTTTTGAACATTGACCCTTTGGTAGCCCAATTCTCGACCAAAAACCGATTAAAAAGCTTGCCCTATGTCTGAATCCACTAATTTGGTAGAGACCGCAGAGGTCAATTTTTTAAACTTTGACTTCAATTTTGACCCCTTAACATTTATTGTTTTGGGGTGAAATCAAATAAAAATGTTTGATCAATGTCCAAGTAATCTAAATCTAAAATTTCAAGTGTTTAGACCCAAAATTAGCAGAGTTTTCAAAGGTGAAATCGTTGAACTTTGATCTCTTGACAGCCAAATTTCTGGCCGAAAACCGATTACAAAGATTTTCCCAAATCTCATCACCCCTTATTTCAAATCTCGAGTCTGTAGACTGAAAATTGACAGAGTAGTTTGATAGGGAATGTATACACACAGACAATTTAACTTTTATAGATATATGGATATGCTTTGAATATAATTAAGCATCAGACAAATGTAGTATATTTGGTATTGTACTATCTATATCATGTTATTACCTATCCTGCTAACTGGAAAAGCATCACTCTTGAAATATTAACAAAAAAGAAAAAAAAACACACACATATAAAAGTGTATATATATATATATATATATATATATATATATATATTTGTCATCCACATACAGTACTGTTTCGTTATATCACAACTCATCAGTGCCGCTAAACATACACCTCTCCCCAGCCGTGGATCGAACCCACAACCGTCGAGTTGACAGTCGACTGTTCTAACCATCGGACCAAAAATCAGTGCTGTAATTCTCCTTGAGTGTGTATTAAATCCACACCCGCCCGTCGCTTATAGTACTCAAACCATAAGTTTGTTTACAAACAAATTAATAGTGGGCTTCGCTTAATTGCTCAAATACGCGTCGGGTGAAAATATATTTACAAAATGCTCAACCAAAAGAGGAAGAGGCTTTTATTTGTCATCCGCATACAGTACTGTTTCGTTGTATCACAACTCATCAGTGCGGCTCTATACACACACACACACACACACACACATATATATATATATATATATATATATATATATATATATATATATATATATGGTAGACAACTGATCCTCTCTGAAATAACATTAAGACTCTTGTGAATTCGAGAAAGCAAGTTGATACAGCGATTGATTAAGTGACTTACTAAATAGTTTTCCAACGAATGACAAACCACATAAAAATTAAATAATAAATTTCTTACACACTTTTAAAGGTTAAAAAACTTCCAAGAATATATATATATATATATATATATATATATATATATATATATATATATATATATATATATATATATATATATATATATCGGCTTGGGATAGGTGTTAGTCTAGCGGCACTGATGAGTTGTGAAACAACGAAACAGGACTGTATGTCGATGACTAAAATATATTATATATATATATATATATATATATATATATATATATATATATATATATATATACATATGAACTTAATACTTCAAGGTCAAAAGCTACCCAACGATACGTGTTAGATGGATAGATAGTGAGGACTAAAGAGGAAAATAAAGGAAGTAAAATATACCAGGCTGTGAAAAGTAAAACCATGACGAACTTTTGACTCCATATTAATCTTCGTAAAAGTGACATAAAAGTGATACAGAAGTTCTGTTCGGGGAATTATTTTATCCGTCCTGGGACGCGTATTCTTCCAGCTTAGTATTAGTATCTAAATATTATTTTACTTGTCCATACGTCCAGTGTCATAAAAAAAACATCATCATCGCAAACATTAATTACCTCCTTTTATAGTCGCTATTTATCAGTTAAAAATCACTAAAATCATTTCCTATACAAAAAAAAAAAAAAAAAAAACATAGCTGTTTATTGTTTCAAACTGGCTGTTTTATTTTATAATTTAAAAAAAATCATCTTAAAAGGAGACTAAGTTTTTTTTCTGTTATAGTTTCTTTTAAAATGAAAAGAATGCGCAAGTGGATGGACATCTGTTCTTTTATAATTTATATATAAAAGATTTATTCAGAAAAACAAAACTAAAAAAACAATGTGTAGAATTTTCATTGAAAATAATGTAAATTCTTTTTACATAAATTCCCTTTAGCTTTAAAAGGTTTTTTAAAAAAATTCTAAAAAATTGTTTTAAATTCGTCGTTACGTGTTTTATTTTATTTTTTCTTCGTTTTATTTTCATGTGTTTTAAAAATGTTAAACTACCGTGGAATTTCCACGGGTTCTGCTCGTAATAATAAATAGATCACTTACGTCCAATTCTGTACTCAATTTGATGACGGAGTTTTCTTGTCGATCGAGTGACCGTAAAATTCTTTTGTGAGACGTCAAGCGTGGTCCTTGTAAGTTGAATGACTGCAACTCCGGTTTGTGACGAGTACGTACAACCCAAAAACCGATTCTTCTCGCAGTTTCCATGTCCTCTGCAAACAGCGTAAGATTTTTTGTGCGTCGTGGTGGTGGCTGAAGGAACAAAGTTTCCGCACTGCATACGAGTGTCTCAGATTTTGAAAAAAATAAAATTCCCAAAGAAGACGTTTTAAGAATAAAGACGAAATATTAACTTCTCAACGTATTGATTAATTGGTTGTATTGTTTTGCTATATGCGATTTTCCGTGCATTTCTGCTTTATATATATATATATATATATATATATATATATATATATATATATATATATATATATATATATATATATATATATAAGGAAAATGTAGATAAAACAAGAGATTAAGAATAAAAAGGAGACATATACTTATACAGACACCCAAGTTCGGTTGCGTGTATTTAGGAGTATGCGGAACCTGTGAATAAATTATATATATATATATATATATATATATATGTATATATATATATGTGTGTGTGTGTTTTAAGATATGTTATGAAAACAGAAGAAAGAAAAAGAGCGACACAATTATACATACACCCGTAATAGTGCATTCTATTAAATACACCAAATTATTATGCTTGACTTAACAAATATTCACGAACATTAAGAACTCCACCCACCACCACCCTGCCTAAAATATGAACAAAAAATGTACACATAACATGTCGATGCCCGGACACTGTATGAAATCGTAGTCATTTTCAAGCCCGGAATAGTTGAACACACGCAGACGCCATGAAAGGTCGTTAGGATGACCTCGTCGACTGGTTATCAGAAGGTAAATCGACAAACGAAGCGACAATACGCATATTTATTTATACCTCACAAATATTTCGGGTGTGGTCCTTTTTCACAAAACAAACAAAACAAATCTTATTTTGCAAAGCTACAGCAGACAAATTGAGTCGCTTTGAAAGACGCTTTAATGCAGAGAAAACTCCCCCCCTTTAACCATACATCTATAAATGTTTTGAAGATTGGAAAGGAGTTTGTTTTTACTATAAGATAATGGGCCTTTTTCACCCGACGCTGATTCGACGACGAATCTAAAATGTTTGTGATACATATGAAACTAATGTATTAAACTAATAGTAATTTTGCTTGTATTTTAACATAAAAAAAGATCACAAGAAATCTTTTTTAAAATGAAACGGGTATCATTAAGCTGATAATTTTTTTAATTTTTACCAATGTTTACTAGAGCAGGCAATCAATCGTTTTGATTGAAGAATGGGCGATTTCACCGATTTTGATGACAAGAAAAATATAGGAGTGTGAAACATTCGTTGATCATCTTTCAATCCTGAGCAACGCCGGGTTGCGCTGCTAGTATATATATATATATATATATATATATATATATATATATATATATATATATATATATATATATATTAGCAGGGTAACCTTACGTTGCCCGGGGTTGGATGATGATCAGATGATCAAAATACTAGCAAAATACTAGCGGCACTGATGAGTTGTGATACAACGAAACAGTACTGTGTGTCGATGACAACAAATATATTTTGAGCCCCCTTCTTTGGGTAGAGCACTGTCGTAAATAATCTCACCCGCTACTTAATTGGCTGAAAAATGAGGCTCGCTGTTTGTTTGTAAATAAGCGGTTTGAGCACTATAAAATGGTGGACGAATGTTTGTTTAAAATATAGATTTTGTTGAAGTTATTTGCGGGCACGGCTCCCCGTGGGTCGATGGATAGAATTATCGAATGTCAACGCGATTGTTCTAGGTTCAATCCTTCAATCCTCGACTTGGGAGAGGTGCTAGTCTAGCGGCACTGATGAGTTGTGATACAACGAAACAGTATTTATGTCAATGACTACAATATATATATATATATATATATATATAATTTTTAGTATTGGGACAATTAATCGGAATCGGAATTGAGAATCGAAAAATCGGCACTTTTGAGGCTATCAGAATTAGTATCAGACTCGGCAAACTTAGTACTTATTCTTCAATGGCAAAAACGATTCTTTTGATTATTTTTGTTTCTTTGTTTTTGGTTAAAACTTGATTTTCCATGGCTGGTATTAATGAAAAAATCATAACTATTTATTGATCTTTAAACTACTAATAAAAATAAAATCTATAAGTCGCACCGCCATGTTTATGTTTACATTTGGTAAGTATATGTGCATTTTATATGGGTTTTTGTAGTAGTCCGATCGCCCCAACCCCCGCGAAAACTACTCTATATTAAGTAATATAAAAAATATAAAAAGAATGAGAATCGGTAATTGTATCGGAATTGAGAAAATAAGGTTTGTTGTTTGGTTTGTTTTACCAGCATATCGGCCTTCTTTGGGTCATTTATTGCTGTATATGAGTTTTTGTTTTGTTAATTTTTGTTGTTTTGAGTTGATTGTTTTCTTAATTTTATTTGTTTTCTATAACTTCATTTATTTTCTATAACTTTATTTGTTTTCTATAACTTTATTTATTTTCTATAACTTTATTTATTTTCTATAACTTTATTTATTTTCTATAACTTTATTTGTTTTCTATAACTTTATTTGTTTTCTATAACTTCATTTATTTTCCATAACTTTATTTGTTTTCTATAACTTTATTTATTTTCTATAACTTCATTTATTTTCCATAACTTTATTTGTTTTCTATAACTTTATTTATTTTCTATAACTTTATTTATTTTCTATAACTTTATTTATTTTCTATAACTTTATTTGTTTTCTATAACTTTATTTATTTTCTATAACTTTATTTATTTTCTATAACTTTATTTATTTTCTATAACTTTATTTATTTTCTATAACTTTATTTGTTTTCTATAACTTCATTTATTTTCCATAACTTTATTTGTTTTCTATAACTTTATTTGTTTTCTATAATTTTATTTGTTTTCTATAATTTTATTTGTTTTCTATAACTTCATTTATTTTCTATAACTTTATTTGTTTTCTATAACTTTATTTATTTTCTATAACTTTATTTATTTTCTATAACTTTATTTATTTTCTATAACTTTATTTGTTTTCTATAACTTTATTTATTTTCTATTACTTCATTTATTTTCCATAACTTTATTTGTTTTCTATAACTTTATTTATTTTCTATAACTTCATTTATTTTCCATAACTTTATTTGTTTTCTATAACTTTATTTATTTTCTATAACTTTATTTGTTTTCTATGACTTTATTTGTTTTCTATAACTTCATTTATTTTCCATAACTTTATTTGTTTTCTATAACTTTATTTATTTTCTATAACTTCATTTATTTTCCATAACTTTATTTGTTTTCTATAACTTTATTTATTTTCTATAACTTTATTTATTTTCTATAACTTTATTTATTTTCTATAACTTTATTTGTTTTCTATAACTTCATTTATTTTCCATAACTTTATTTGTTTTCTATAACTTTATTTATTTTCTATAACTTTATTTATTTTCTATAACTTTATTTGTTTTCTATAACTTTATTTGTTTTCTATAACTTCATTTATTTTCCATAACTTTATTTGTTTTCTATAACTTTATTTGTTTTCTATAATTTTATCTATTTTCTATAACTTTATTTATTTTCTATAACTTTATTTGTTTTCTATAACTTTATTTGTTTTCTATAATTTTATTTGTTTTCTATAATTTTATTTGTTTTCTATAATTGTATTTGTTTTCTATAACTTTATTTGTTTTCTATAACTTTATTTGTTTTCTATAACTTTATTTGTTTTCAATAACTTTATTTGTTTTCAATAACTTTATTTGTTTTCTATAACTTTATTTGTTTTCTATAACTTTATTTGTTTTCTATAACTTTATTTATTTTCTATAACTTTATTTGTTTTCTATAACTTTATTTTCTATAACTTTATTTGTTTTCTATAACTTTATTTATTTTCTATAACTTTATTTGTTTTCTATAACTTTATTTGTTTTCTATAACTTTATTTGTTTTCTATAACTTTATTTGTTTTCTATAACTTTATTTATTTTCTATAACTTTATTTGTTTTCTATAATTTTATTTTCTATAACTTTATTTGTTTTCTATAACTTTATTTATTTTCTATAACTTTATTTGTTTTCTATAACTTTATTTGTTTTCTATAACTTTATTTGTTTTCTATAACTTTATTTGTTTTCTATAACTTTATTTATTTTCTATAACTTTATTTGTTTCCTATAACTTTATTTTCTATAACTTTATTTGTTTTCTATAACTTTATTTATTTTCTATAACTTTATTTGTTTTCTATAACTTTATTTGTTTTCTATAACTTTATTTATTTTCTATAACTTTATTTGTTTTCTATAACTTTATTTGTTTTCTATAAATTTATTTGTTTTCTATAACTTTATTTGTTTTCTATAATTTATTTATTTTCTATAACTTTATTTGTTTTCTATAACTTTATTTTCTATAACTTTATTTGTTTTCTATAACTTTATTTATTTTCTATAACTTTATTTGTTTTCTATAACTTTATTTGTTTTCTATAACTTTATTTGTTTTCTATAACTTTATTTGTTTTCTATAATTTTATTTGTTTTCTATAATTTTATTTGTTTTCTATAATTTTATTTGTTTTCTATAATTTTATTTGTTTTCTATAACTTTATTTATTTTCTATAACTTTATTTGTTTTCTATAACTTTATTTTCTATAACTTTATTTGTTTTCTATAACTTTATTTATTTTCTATAACTTTATTTGTTTTCTATAATTGTATTTGTTTTCTATAACTTTATTTGTTTTCTATAACTTTATTTGTTTTCTATAACTTTATTTGTTTTCAATAACTTTATTTGTTTTCAATAACTTTATTTGTTTTTTATAACTTTATTTGTTTTCTATAACTTTATTTGTTTTCTATAACTTTATTTATTTTCTATAACTTTATTTGTTTTCTATAACTTTATTTTCTATAACTTTATTTGTTTTCTATAACTTTATTTATTTTCTATAACTTTATTTGTTTTCTATAACTTTATTTGTTTTCTATAACTTTATTTGTTTTCTATAACTTTATTTGTTTTCTATAATTTTATTTTCTATAACTTTATTTATTTTCTATAACTTTATTTGTTTTCTATAACTTTATTTGTTTTCTATAACTTTATTTATTTTCTATAACTTTATTTATTTTCTATAACTTTATTTATTTTCTATAACTTTATTTGTTTTCTATAACTTTATTTGTTTTCTATAACTTCATTTATTTTCCATAACTTTATTTGTTTTCTATAACTTTATTTATTTTCTATAACTTCATTTATTTTCCATAACTTTATTTGTTTTCTATAACTTTATTTATTTTCTATAACTTTATTTATTTTCTATAACTTTATTTATTTTCTATAACTTTATTTGTTTTCTATAATTGTATTTGTTTTCTATAACTTTATTTGTTTTCTATAACTTTATTTGTTTTCTATAACTTTATTTGTTTTCAATAACTTTATTTGTTTTCAATAACTTTATTTGTTTTCTATAACTTTATTTGTTTTCTATAACTTTATTTGTTTTCTATAACTTTATTTATTTTCTATAACTTTATTTGTTTTCTATAACTTTATTTTCTATAACTTTATTTGTTTTCTATAACTTTATTTATTTTCTATAACTTTATTTGTTTTCTATAACTTTATTTGTTTTCTATAACTTTATTTGTTTTCTATAACTTTATTTGTTTTCTATAACTTTATTTATTTTCTATAACTTTATTTGTTTTCTATAATTTTATTTTCTATAACTTTATTTGTTTTCTATAACTTTATTTGTTTTCTATAACTTTATTTATTTTCTATAACTTTATTTGTTTTCTATAACTTTATTTATTTTCTATAACTTTATTTGTTTTCTATAACTTTATTAGTTTTCTATAACTTTATTTGTTTTCTATAACTTTATTTGTTTTCTATAACTTTATTTATTTTCTATAACTTTATTTGTTTTCTATAACTTTATTTTCTATAACTTTATTTGTTTTCTATAACTTTATTTGTTTTCTATAACTTTATTTGTTTTCTATAACTTTATTTGTTTTCTATAACTTTATTTGTTTTCTATAACTTTATTTGTTTTCTATAATTTTATTTTCTATAACTTTATTTATTTTCTATAACTTTATTTGTTTTCTATAACTTTATTTATTTTCTATAACTTTATTAATTTTCTATAACTTTATTTATTTTCTATAACTTTATTTGTTTTCTATAACTTTATTTGTTTTCTATAACTTCATTTATTTTCCATAACTTTATTTGTTTTCTATAACTTTATTTATTTTCTATAACTTCATTTATTTTCCATAACTTTATTTGTTTTCTATAACTTTATTTATTTTCTATAACTTTATTTATTTTCTATAACTTTATTTGTTTTCTATAACTTTATTTGTTTTCTATAACTTTATTTATTTTCTATAACTTTATTTGTTTTCTATAACTTTATTTATTTTCTATAACTTCATTTATTTTCCATAACTTTATTTGTTTTCTATAACTTTATTTATTTTCTATAACTTCATTTATTTTCCATAACTTTATTTGTTTTCTATAACTTTATTTATTTTCTATAACTTTATTTATTTTCTATAACTTTATTTATTTTCTATAACTTTATTTGTTTTCTATAACTTTATTTATTTTCTATAACTTTATTTGTTTTCTATAACTTTATTTATTTTCTATAACTTTATTTGTTTTCTATAACTTTATTTGTTTTCTATAACTTTATTTGTTTTCTATAACTTTATTTGTTTTCTATAACTTTATTTATTTTCTATAACTTTATTTGTTTTCTATAACTTTATTTTCTATAACTTTATTTGTTTTCTATAACTTTATTTGTTTTCTATAACTTTATTTGTTTTCTATAACTTTATTTGTTTTCTATAACTTTATTTGTTTTCTATAACTTTATTTGTTTTCTATAATTTTATTTTCTATAACTTTATTTATTTTCTATAACTTTATTTGTTTTCTATAACTTTATTTGTTTTCTATAACTTTATTTGTTTTCTATAACTTTATTTGTTTTCTATAACTTTATTTGTTTTCTATAATTTTTTTTTCTATAACTTTATTTGTTTTCTATAACTTTATTTTCTATAACTTTATTTGTTTTCTATAACTTTATTTGTTTTCTATAACTTTATTTATTTTCTATAACTTTATTTGTTTTCTATAACTTTATTTTCTATAACTTTATTTGTTTTCTATAACTTTATTTGTTTTCTATAACTTTATTTGTTTTCTATAACTTCATTTATTTTCCATAACTTTATTTGTTTTCTATAACTTTATTTGTTTTCTATAATTTTATCTATTTTCTATAACTTTATTTATTTTCTATAACTTTATTTGTTTTCTATAACTTTATTTGTTTTCTATAATTTTACTTGTTTTCTATAATTTTATTTGTTTTCTATAATTGTATTTGTTTTCTATAACTTTATTTGTTTTCTATAACTTTATTTGTTTTCTATAACTTTATTTGTTTTCAATAACTTTATTTGTTTTCAATAACTTTATTTGTTTTCTATAACTTTATTTGTTTTCTATAACTTTATTTTTTTTCAATAACTTTATTTATTTTCTATAACTTTATTTGTTTTCTATAATTTTATTTGTTTTCTATAATTTTATTTGTTTTCTATAACTTTATTTTCTATAACTTAATTTGTTTTCTATAACTTTATTTGTTTTCTATAACTTTATTTTCTATAACTTTATTTGTTTTCTATAACTTTATTTTCTATAACTTTATTTGTTTTCTATAACTTTATTTATTTTCTATAACTTTATTTGTTTTCTATAACTTTATTTGTTTTCTATAACTTTATTTGTTTTCTATAACTTTATTTATTTTCTATAACTTTATTTGTTTTCTATAACTTTATTTGTTTTCTATAACTTTATTTGTTTTCTATAACTTTATTTGTTTTCTATAACTTTATTTATTTTCTATAACTTTATTTGTTTCCTATAACTTTATTTTCTATAACTTTATTTGTTTTCTATAACTTTATTTATTTTCTATAACTTTATTTGTTTTCTATAACTTTATTTGTTTTCTATAACTTTATTTATTTTCTATAACTTTATTTGTTTTCTATAACTTTATTTGTTTTCTATAACTTTATTTGTTTTCTATAACTTTATTTGTTTTCTATAACTTTATTTATTTTCTATAACTTTATTTGTTTTCTATAACTTTATTTTCTATAACTTTATTTGTTTTCTATAACTTTATTTATTTTCTATAACTTTATTTGTTTTCTATAACTTTATTTGTTTTCTATAACTTTATTTGTTTTCTATAACTTGATTTGTTTTCTATAATTTTATTTGTTTTCTATAATTTTATTTGTTTTCTATAATTTTATTTGTTTTCTATAAGTTTATTTGTTTTCTATAACTTTATTTATTTTCTATAACTTTATTTGTTTTCTATAACTTTATTTTCTATAACTTTATTTGTTTTCTATAACTTTATTTATTTTCTATAACTTTATTTGTTTTCTATAATTGTATTTGTTTTCTATAACTTTATTTGTTTTCTATAACTTTATTTGTTTTCTATAACTTTATTTGTTTTCAATAACTTTATTTGTTTTCAATAACTTTATTTGTTTTCTATAACTTTATTTGTTTTCTATAACTTTATTTGTTTTCTATAACTTTATTTATTTTCTATAACTTTATTTGTTTTCTATAATTTTATTTTCTATAACTTTATTTGTTTTCTATAATTTTATTTGTTTTCTATAACTTTATTTATTTTCGTTAACTTTATTTGTTTTCTATAACTTTATTTGTTTTCTATAACTTTATTTGTTTTCTATAATTTTATTTGTTTTCTATAACTTTATTTATTTTCTATAACTTTATTTGTTTTCTATAACTTTATTTGTTTTCTATAACTTTATTTATTTTCTATAACTTTATTTGTTTTCTATAACTTTATTTGTTTTCTATAACTTTATTTGTTTTCTATAACTTTATTTGTTTTCTATAACTTTATTTATTTTCTATAACTTTATTTGTTTTCTATAATTTTATTTTCTATAACTTTATTTGTTTTCTATAACTTTATTTATTTTCTATAACTTTATTTGTTTTCTATAACTTTATTTGTTTTCTATAACTTTATTTGTTTTCTATAACTTTATTTGTTTTCTATAACTTTATTTATTTTCTATAACTTTATTTGTTTTCTATAACTTTATTTTCTATAACTTTATTTGTTTTCTATAACTTTATTTATTTTCTATAACTTTATTTGTTTTCTATAACTTTATTTATTTTCTATAACTTTATTTGTTTTCTATAACTTTATTTGTTTTCTATAACTTTATTTGTTTTCTATAACTTGATTTGTTTTCAATAACTTTATTTGTTTTCAATAACTTTATTTGTTTTCTATAACTTTATTTGTTTTCTATAACTTTATTTGTTTTCTATAACTTTATTTGTTTTCTATAATTTTATTTTCTATAACTTTATTTATTTTCTATAACTTTATTTGTTTTCTATAACTTTATTTATTTTCTATAACTTTATTTATTTTCTATAACTTTATTTATTTTCTATAACTTTATTTGTTTTCTATAACTTTATTTGTTTTCTATAAATTCATTTATTTTCCATAACTTTATTTGTTTTCTATAACTTTATTTATTTTCTATAACTTCATTTATTTTCCATAACTTTATTTGTTTTCTATAACTTTATTTATTTTCTATAACTTTATTTATTTTCTATAACTTTATTTATTTTCTATAACTTTATTTATTTTCTATAACTTTATTTGTTTTCTATAATTGTATTTGTTTTCTATAACTTTATTTGTTTTCTATAACTTTATTTGTTTTCTATAACTTTATTTGTTTTCAATAACTTTATTTGTTTTCAATAACTTTATTTGTTTTCTATAACTTTATTTGTTTTCTATAACTTTATTTGTTTTCTATAACTTTATTTATTTTCTATAACTTTATTTGTTTTCTATAACTTTATTTTCTATAACTTTATTTGTTTTCTATAACTTTATTTATTTTCTATTACTGTATTTGTTTTCTATAACTTTATTTGTTTTCTATAACTTTATTTGTTTTCTATAACTTTATTTGTTTTCTATAACTTTATTTATTTTCTATAACTTTATTTGTGTTCTATAATTTTATTTTCTATAACTTTATTTGTTTTCTATAACTTTATTTGTTTTCTATAACTTTATTTATTTTCTATAACTTTATTTGTTTTCTATAACTTTATTTATTTTCTATAACTTTATTTGTTTTCTATAACTTTATTAGTTTTCTATAACTTTATTTGTTTTCTATAACTTTATTTGTTTTCTATAACTTTATTTATTTTCTATAACTTTATTTGTTTTCTATAACTTTATTTTCTATAACTTTATTTGTTTTCTATAACTTTATTTGTTTTCTATAACTTTATTTGTTTTCTATAACTTTATTTGTTTTCTATAACTTTATTTGTTTTCTATAATTTTATTTTCTATAACTTTATTTATTTTCTATAACTTTATTTGTTTTCTATAACTTTATTTGTTTTCTATAACTTTATTTATTTTCTATAACTTTATTTATTTTCTATAACTTTATTTATTTTCTATAACTTTATTTGTTTTCTATAACTTTATTTGTTTTCTATAACTTCATTTATTTTCCATAACTTTATTTGTTTTCTATAACTTTATTTATTTTCTATAACTTCATTTATTTTCCATAACTTTATTTGTTTTCTATAACTTTATTTATTTTCTATAACTTTATTTATTTTCTATAACTTTATTTGTTTTCTATAACTTTATTTGTTTTCTATAACTTTATTTATTTTCTATAACTTTATTTGTTTTCTATAACTTTATTTATTTTCTATAACTTCATTTATTTTCCATAACTTTATTTGTTGTCTATAACTTTATTTATTTTCTATAACTTCATTTATTTTCCATAACTTTATTTGTTTTCTATAACTTTATTTATTTTCTATAACTTTATTTATTTTCTATAACTTTATTTATTTTCTATAACTTTATTTGTTTTCTATAACTTTATTTGTTTTCTATAACTTCATTTATTTTCCATAACTTTTTTTTGTTTTCTATAACTTTATTTGTTTTCTATAATTTTATCTATTTTCTATAACTTTATTTATTTTCTATAACTTTATTTGTTTTCTATAACTTTATGAGTTTTCTATAATTTTATTTGTTTTCTATAATTTTATTTGTTTTCTATAATTGTATTTGTTTTCTATAACTTTATTTGTTTTCTATAACTTTATTTGTTTTCTATAACTTTATTTGTTTTCTATAACTTTATTTGTTTTCAATAACTTTATTTGTTTTCAATAACTTTATTTGTTTTCTATAACTTTATTTGTTTTCTATAACTTTATTTGTTTTCTATAACTTTATTCATTTTCTATAACTTTATTTGTTTTCTATAACTTTATTTTCTATAACTTTATTTGTTTTCTATAACTTTATTTATTTTCTATAACTTTATTTGTTTTCTATAACTTTATTTGTTTTCTATAACTTTATTTGTTTTCTATAACTTTATTTGTTTTCTATAACTTTATTTATTTTCTATAACTTTATTTGTTTTCTATAATTTTATTTTCTATAACTTTATTTGTTTTCTATAACTTTATTTATTTTCTATAACTTTATTTGTTTTCTATAACTTTATTTGTTTTCTATAACTTTATTTGTTTTCTATAACTTTATTTGTTTTCTATAACTTTATTTATTTTCTATAACTTTATTTGTTTCCTATAACTTTATTTTCTATAACTTTATTTGTTTTCTATAACTTTATTTATTTTCTATAACTTTATTTGTTTTCTATAACTTTATTTGTTTTCTATAACTTTATTTATTTTCTATAACTTTATTTGTTTTCTATAACTTTATTTGTTTTCTATAACTTTATTTGTTTTCTATAACTTTATTTGTTTTCTATAACTTTATTTATTTTCTATAACTTTATTTGTTTTCTATAACTTTATTTTCTATAACTTTATTTGTTTTCTATAACTTTATTTATTTTCTATAACTTTATTTGTTTTCTATAACTTTATTTGTTTTCTATAACTTTATTTGTTTTCTATAACTTTATTTGTTTTCTATAATTTTATTTGTTTTCTATAATTTTATTTGTTTTCTATAATTTTATTTGTTTTCTATAATTTTATTTGTTTTCTATAACTTTATTTATTTTCTATAACTTTATTTGTTTTCTATAACTTTATTTTCTATAACTTTATTTGCTTTCTATAACTTTATTTATTTTCTATAACTTTATTTGTTTTCTATAATTGTATTTGTTTTCTATAACTTTATTTGTTTTCTATAACTTTATTTGTTTTCTATAACTTTATTTGTTTTCAATAACTTTATTTGTTTTCAATAACTTTATTTGTTTTCTATAACTTTATTTGTTTTCTATAACTTTATTTGTTTTCTATAACTTTATTTATTTTCTATAACTTTATTTGTTTTCTATAACTTTATTTTCTATAACTTTATTTGTTTTCTATAACTTTATTTATTTTCTATAACTTTATTTATTTTCTATAACTTTATTTGTTTTCTATAACTTTATTTGTTTTCTATAACTTTATTTATTTTCTATAACTTTATTTGTTTTCTATAACTTTATTTATTTTCTATAACTTCATTTATTTTCCATAACTTTATTTGTTGTCTATAACTTTATTTATTTTCTATAACTTCATTTATTTTCCATAACTTTATTTGTTTTCTATAACTTTATTTATTTTCTATAACTTTATTTATTTTCTATAACTTTATTTATTTTCTATAACTTTATTTGTTTTCTATAACTTCATTTATTTTCCATAACTTTTTTTTGTTTTCTATAACTTTATTTGTTTTCTATAATTTTATCTATTTTCTATAACTTTATTTATTTTCTATAACTTTATTTGTTTTCTATAACTTTATGAGTTTTCTATAATTTTATTTGTTTTCTATAATTTTATTTGTTTTCTATAATTGTATTTGTTTTCTATAACTTTATTTGTTTTCTATAACTTTATTTGTTTTCTATAACTTTATTTGTTTTCAATAACTTTATTTGTTTTCAATAACTTTATTTGTTTTCTATAACTTTATTTGTTTTCTATAACTTTATTTGTTTTCTATAACTTTATTTATTTTCTATAACTTTATTTGTTTTTAATAACTTTATTTTCTATAACTTTATTTGTTTTCTATAACTTTATTTATTTTCTATAACTTTATTTGTTTTCTATAACTTTATTTGTTTTCTATAACTTTATTTGTTTTCTATAACTTTATTTGTTTTCTATAACTTTATTTATTTTCTATAACTTTATTTGTTTTCTATAATTTTATTTTCTATAACTTTATTTGTTTTCTATAACTTTATTTATTTTCTATAACTTTATTTGTTTTCTATAACTTTATTTGTTTTCTATAACTTTATTTGTTTTCTATAACTTTATTTATTTTCTATAACTTTATTTGTTTCCTATAACTTTATTTTCTATAACTTTATTTGTTTTCTATAACTTTATTTATTTTCTATAACTTTATTTGTTTTCTATAACTTTATTTGTTTTCTATAACTTTATTTATTTTCTATAACTTTATTTGTTTTCTATAACTTTATTTGTTTTCTATAACTTTATTTGTTTTCTATAACTTTATTTATTTTCTATAACTTTATTTGTTTTCTATAACTTTATTTTCTATAACTTTATTTGTTTTCTATAACTTTATTTATTTTCTATAACTTTATTTGTTTTCTATAACTTTATTTGTTTTCTATAACTTTATTTGTTTTCTATAACTTTATTTGTTTTCTATAATTTTATTTGTTTTCTATAATTTTATTTGTTTTCTATAATTTTATTTGTTTTCTATAATTTTATTTGTTTTCTATAACTTTATTTATTTTCTATAACTTTATTTGTTTTCTATAACTTTATTTTCTATAACTTTATTTGTTTTCTATAACTTTATTTATTTTCTATAACTTTGTTTGTTTTCTATAATTGTATTTGTTTTCTATAACTTTATTTGTTTTCTATAACTTTATTTGTTTTCTATAACTTTATTTGTTTTCAATAACTTTATTTGTTTTCAATAACTTTATTTGTTTTCTATAACTTTATTTGTTTTCTATAACTTTATTTGTTTTCTATAACTTTATTTATTTTCTATAACTTTATTTGTTTTCTATAACTTTATTTTCTATAACTTTATTTGTTTTCTATAACTTTATTTATTTTCTATAACTTTATTTGTTTTCTATAACTTTATTTGTTTTCTATAACTTTATTTGTTTTCTATAACTTTATTTGTTTTCTATAACTTTATTTGTTTTCTATAACTTTTTTTGTTTTCTATAATTTTATTTTCTATAACTTTATTTGTTTTCTATAACTTTATTTATTTTCTATAACTTTATTTGTTTTCTATAACTTTATTTGTTTTCTATAACTTTATTTGTTTTCTATAACTTTATTTGTTTTCTATAACTTTATTTATTTTCTATAACTTTATTTGTTTTCTATAACTTTATTTTCTATAACTTTATTTGTTTTCTATAACTTTATTTATTTTCTATAACTTTATTTGTTTTCTATAACTTTATTTATTTTCTATAACTTTATTTGTTTTCTATAACTTTATTTGTTTTCTATAACTTTATTTGTTTTCTATAACTTTATTTATTTTCTATAACTTTATTTGTTTTCTATAACTTTATTTTCTATAACTTTATTTGTTTTCTATAACTTTATTTGTTTTCTATAACTTTATTTGTTTTCTATAACTTTATTTGTTTTCTATAACTTTATTTGTTTTCTATAACTTTATTTGTTTTCTATAATTTTATTTTCTATAACTTTATTTATTTTCTATAACTTTATTTGTTTTCTATAACTTTATTTGTTTTCTATAACTTTATTTGTTTTCTATAACTTTATTTGTTTTCTATAACTTTATTTGTTTTCTATAATTTTTTTTTCTATAACTTTATTTGTTTTCTATAACTTTATTTTCTATAATTGTATTTGTTTTCTATAACTTTATTTGTTTTCTATAACTTTATTTGTTTTCTATAATTTTATTTTCTATAACTTTATTTATTTTCTATAACTTTATTTGTTTTCTATAACTTTATTTGTTTTCTATAACTTTATTTATTTTCTATAACTTTATTTATTTTCTATAACTTTATTTATTTTCTATAACTTTATTTGTTTTCTATAACTTTATTTGTTTTCTATAACTTCATTTATTTTCCATAACTTTATTTGTTTTCTATAACTTTATTTATTTTCTATAACTTCATTTATTTTCCATAACTTTATTTGTTTTCTATAACTTTATTTATTTTCTATAACTTTATTTATTTTCTATAACTTTATTTATTTTCTATAACTTTATTTGTTTTCTATAACTTCATTTATTTTCCATAACTTTATTTGTTTTCTATAACTTTATTTATTTTCTATAACTTTATTTATTTTCTATAACTTTATTTGTTTTCTATAACTTTATTTGTTTTCTATAACTTCATTTATTTTCCATAACTTTATTTGTTTTCTATAACTTTATTTGTTTTCTATAATTTTATCTATTTTCTATAACTTTATTTATTTTCTATAACTTTATTTGTTTTCTATAACTTTATTTGTTTTCTATAATTTTATTTGTTTTCTATAATTTTATTTGTTTTCTATAATTGTATTTGTTTTCTATAACTTTATTTGTTTTCTATAACTTTATTTGTTTTCTATAACTTTATTTGTTTTCAATAACTTTATTTGTTTTCAATAACTTTATTTGTTTTCTATAACTTTATTTGTTTTCTATAACTTTATTTGTTTTCTATAACTTTATTTATTTTCTATAACTTTATTTGTTTTCTATAATTTTATTTGTTTTCTATAACTTTATTTGTGTTCTATAACTTTATTTTCTATAACTTTATTTGTTTCTATAACTTTATTTGTTTTCTATAACTTTATTTTCTATAACTTTATTTGTTTTCTATAACTTTATTTTCTATAACTTTATTTGTTTTCTATAACTTTATTTATTTTCTATAACTTTATTTGTTTTCTATAACTTTATTTGTTTTCTATAACTTTATTTATTTTCTATAACTTTATTTGTTTTCTATAACTTTATTTGTTTTCTATAACTTTATTTGTTTTCTATAACTTTATTTGTTTTCTATAACTTTATTTATTTTCTATAACTTTATTTGTTTTCTATAACTTTATTTTCTATAACTTTATTTGTTTTCTATAACTTTATTTATTTTCTATAACTTTATTTGTTTTCTATAACTTTATTTGTTTTCTATAACTTTATTTGTTTTCTATAACTTTATTTGTTTTCTATAATTTTATTTGTTTTCTATAATTTTATTTGTTTTCTATAATTTTATTTGTTTTCTATAAGTTTATTTGTTTTCTATAACTTTATTTATTTTCTATAACTTTATTTGTTTTCTATAACTTTATTTTCTATAACTTTATTTGTTTTCTATAACTTTATTTATTTTCTATAACTTTATTTGTTTTCTATAATTGTATTTGTTTTCTATAACTTTATTTGTTTTCTATAACTTTATTTGTTTTCTATAACTTTATTTGTTTTCAATAACTTTATTTGTTTTCAATAACTTTATTTGTTTTCTATAACTTTATTTGTTTTCTATAACTTTATTTGTTTTCTATAACTTTATTTATTTTCTATAACTTTATTTGTTTTCTATAACTTTATTTTCTATAACTTTATTTGTTTTCTATAATTTTATTTGTTTTCTATAACTTTATTTATTTTCTATAACTTTATTTGTTTTCTATAACTTTATTTGTTTTCTATAACTTTATTTGTTTTCTATAATTTTATTTGTTTTCTATAACTTTATTTATTTTCTATAACTTTATTTGTTTTCTATAACTTTATTTGTTTTCTATAACTTTATTTATTTTCTATAACTTTATTTGTTTTCTATAACTTTATTTGTTTTCTATAACTTTATTTGTTTTCTATAACTTTATTTGTTTTCTATAACTTTATTTATTTTCTATAACTTTATTTGTTTTCTATAATTTTATTTTCTATAACTTTATTTGTTTTCTATAACTTTATTTATTTTCTATAACTTTATTTGTTTTCTATAACTTTATTTGTTTTCTATAACTTTATCTGTTTTCTATAACTTTATTTATTTTCTATAACTTTATTTGTTTTCTATAACTTTATTTTCTATAACTTTATTTGTTTTCTATAACTTTATTTATTTTCTATAACTTTATTTGTTTTCTATAACTTTATTTATTTTCTATAACTTTATTTGTTTTCTATAACTTTATTTGTTTTCTATAACTTTATTTGTTTTCTATAACTTTATTTGTTTTCTATAACTTTATTTATTTTCTATAACTTTATTTGTTTTCTATAACTTTATTTTCTATAACTTTATTTGTTTTCTATAACTTTATTTGTTTTCTATAACTTTATTTGTTTTCTATAACTTTATTTGTTTTCTATAACTTTATTTGTTTTCTATAACTTTATTTGTTTTCTATAATTTTATTTTCTATAACTTTATTTATTTTCTATAACTTTATTTGTTTTCTATAACTTTATTTGTTTTCTATAACTTTATTTGTTTTCTATAACTTTATTTGTTTTCTATAACTTTATTTGTTTTCTATAATTTTTTTTTCTATAACTTTATTTGTTTTCTATAACTTTATTTTCTATAACTTTATTTGTTTTCTATAACTTTATTTGTTTTCTATAACTTTATTTGTTTTCTATAACTTTATTTGTTTATCTATAATTTTATTTGTTGTCTATAATTTTATTTGTTTTCTATAACTTTATTTGTTTTCTATAATTTTATTTTTTTCTATGATTTTATTTTCTATAACTTTATTTGTTTTCTATAACTTTATTTGTTTTCTATAATTTTTTTTCTATAACTTTATTTGTTTTCTATAATTTTATTTTCTATAACTTTATTTGTTTTCTATAACTTTATTTGTTTTCTATAACTTTATTTGTTTTCTATAAATTTATTTGTTTATCTATAATTTTATTTGTTTTCTATAATTTAATTTGTTTTCTATAACTTTGTTTGTTTTCTATAATTTTATTTTTTTTCTATAATTTTATTATCTATAACTTTATTTGTTTTCTATCATTTTATTTGTTTTCTATAACTTTATTTGTTTTCTATAATTTTAATTATTTTCTATAATTTTATTTTCTATAACTTTATTTGTTTTCTATAATTGTATTTGTTTTCCATAATTTTATTCGTTTTCTATAACTATATTTGTTTTCTATCATTTTATTTGTTTTCTATAACTTTATTTGTTTTCTATAATTTTATTTGTTTTTATATTTTTTCTATAACTTTATTTGTTTTCTATAACTTTATTTGTTTTCTATAACTTTATTCGTTTTCTATAATTTTATTTTTTTTCCATAATTTTATTCGTTTTCTATATTGTATTTTTAGTTGATTGTTCATAAATTCTATTTATTTTCTATCTTTATTATCGTCGGACGTTTTGTTGTTTTTAATTTGGTTGTAGTTAAGAATATTCGATCGATGTTATTCGTTGTTTGCGATCGATTGATATTTTGGAGTAGAGAGTCGCTCTTTTTAAGAACTTCCGGATACTATCAGGGTTTTCTTTCTCCAAATCTTTTAGATTTTTTGCCAGTGTAAAAGTGTTTATGAATGTGAAATCATAACAGTTCAGTAAGAAATGTTTAACAGTATGATTATACATTCAGGAGGAGATCTCCATTTTTTAATATGAAGGAGTGAATTAGTTATATATGTGTGTTCTATCGGAATACGGGATAGAGCTACTTCATCTTTTCGTGATTTTTTTAGGGAAGTACAGTTGTCTTTTAAGTATAGGTTTTGATTTTAAATAGTTTGTTGTTTTAGCCATTGATCCAGATTTTTTGTCATTTCTTAGTAATAGATTCATTTACTAAAGGTTTGTAACGTTACAGGAACAAACAAACAAACAAACAAACAAACAAACAAAAATAGATAAAATCCGGGTCGGCATTTTTTTTTCTTTTTCTCTATAAGTGTTTATTACCTTTACTCTCCCGTCTCGACACAACTTTTTATTTATTTATTTTTTTACAAGGAAGTCACCACTTATCAAGGCCCGGAGGCCACTCGGGGATAAGGGTTATTACGTGTACAGTAATCAATGCGATAATATTGTAGTAATCGCTAGTAATGGAGATCTGATAAAGTGTCTTACTTAAGGGGGCGGTTCATCAGGAATTTGTTTATATTGAACTTGAAGACATCCAAGTTGTAGGTGGGAAACAGGTAAATGGAAGAGCGTTCTACAGACGTGCACTTCTAACAAAGAAGCTTTGTTCATGGAATCTACGTTTTGGTTTAGGCACAGATAAAGAATGGGAAAATTACTGGCAGTGGTTTCAGCTAGACAGGTGTTTTCGTGAAAGATTGGCGAGGGGGCACCCCGAGATTGGAGGAGCTCAGACGAGCACTTCCCATGGAAATAACGATAAAAAGTCTCTCGATGCTGTTACATGTCCATCTAACCTGATGGGTTTCTCTTTCTTCTGACTACAAGCTGAACACAGTCGGCCCCTTCTCGCATTCACTTCACACGTCCATTTCCTTCGATGTCGACTTTTTCTTTTCGACGACGTGGTGTTCTTTTTTTCTTTTTCTTCAGACGCAAACCCGAGCACACTTCTCAATTTGCATACTGGTTTAAACGCTGCTCCTGCTGCTAATACAATCACTTGCCATCCATCTTTTCTTTTTCTTTTCTTCTTTTTTTGGGAGGGGGTGAGTACGTAATGAGTACGTAATTATCCAGAGATTTCTAGCTTTGTTGTTTTGCGGGTTGCAATTTATGTGATCGTTGGCTGGTCTTTAACCTTAAAGTGTTATTGAAATAAATGGAGATTATTGAAAAAATGGTGAGATCTCTCGTTACTCAGACACCAGAAAACATTACCGAATATTAACAGTTATAATCATCGATGATGATGATCTGTGCAAGAACTCATAGTGAGTTAATAATAATAATTAAACTATCCGTGTCCTTTTGGGTCAGTATATGTTTTAGGTAGATGTGAAATAGTGAGTATACAGAATTAATGTATAAACGCGCAAAAATTGAATGCGCGCGCAAAAACAAATATGGCAACCATTGAAAACAATATGGAATACATTGAATAGCAAAGGTCTTAATATCATTTCTCTTAGAATAAATGAAAAATCCTTTATATGTAATCCATTGAAAATAGACGAAAAAAAAGTACACTACACTAAAAACGTAAATGGTTTTATTGTCTTATTATTATTTATATGGTTTTGTTTATATTAGAATTCTTTAAAACGTAATATACATAAATGTAAGGAAAAAATGAAGTACGAAAAAGAACGATTTGTTAAAAATATACTCAAAAAACATTTACAGTTTTTTATTTGCATATTTTATACGCGAAAAAGCCTAACACACGTTTTTTGTATAAAATTTACTTAGTATTTTAGTTTAAACATTCACTGGCAAATTATGGAAAAATATTTGTGTATTTTATTATTTTAACTGAAAAAAAGTAAAACCTTTAAGCGGAACGATTTATTTATTTGTAACGCACAGCAAATTTTAACAACTAATTTTTGGTTTTATTTATTTATTTATATTTGATTTGACAGGATGAAATCCGAAAATTTATTGTCTTTTGATGGATTAATTGTTGCGATTTTTTCTGATGAGTTAGGGGAAAATTAGATTCACTATTTGATATAATAATTAAGTGATAGATTTTGTGCTATGAAACATGCTGTGCCAACTGAATTAAAGGAATTAATTATAAAATGGTCAACATCATGGACTTTAGAATAAAGACTTTTGTCATTCACCATATTGCTTCTTAAATAAGGGTTGGTATATATTATACGGAAATAAAGTATATTTCCATATATATATATATATACATATATATATATATATATATATATATATATATATATATATATATATATATATATGCTTATATATGCTTTGCGGGTATCTGAGCATCAAGCAAAGTCCCGATCTTAACCTTTCACCCCGACCTTGAAAAATGGTGTGCACCATCTCTAGGTCAGAGACCACCATCATGCCCGGTTTGGTCATGACGTTGAACTTTGATCTTAAGCTTGGAAAATTTTGTATAGCATCACTAGGTGGAGGGGCCATCATCGTGGCAGGTTTGGTCATGATCGGCTCAATGATGTGGGCTGTAGGAAAGTTATATACACAGACACACATATACGAATGCTACTGCTTTATGTATGTATATATATATATATATATATATATATATATATATATATATATATATATATATATATATATATATATTAGTAATGTGATTGATAATTTAAAAATAAAATTATAATTAAATTAAAAATCCGTTTGGTAAGAAGGAACAACAACAAAATCAATTATTTGTACGATCGTTTCGGAAAACAGTGTTTTTATTGTGGTAGACGTCAAGTTCCGGACAATAATTATTACATATAGTTTTTAACAAACAAGGTTTCGTCATCAGCAAATATTGTGAAGGGTTTTTATTAAATGTAAAAGACACCATAAATAAACCTAGCATTAAAAGTAAGGCAGATGTATCTTTTAATTTTTCGCCTTTTGAAATCAGGAACTATGGTTAAAGTACTCATATAGATGCTTGTTATAGCTTTTCAGCTTATGAACTGATAAATTTTCAAAAAGAACGCTTGTGTAATCTTTAATTTTTAATTTAATTATAATTTGATTTTTAAATTATCAATCACATTACTAAATATTAAATTAGCTCTAGGACATTTACCTATCGAGCTTATTATATATCTAAATTACAACGAGCACTTTTTCTTTCCTGTATTTTAATTAAACTAGTAATTTTACTATTACATTAAAATACACTCTGCTCTTTAGACTATTGTTCTAATCTCGTTTAATATATATATATATATATATATATATATATATATATATATATATATATACATAGTGTTTAGATAAATATGTTTTTGCAATTAATTTTAATTTTTGTGCATAACAATCATTGTTGTTTAGAAGCTCAATGGATACTAAATATAACAACAGAAAATATATAAAAGAATAACAGTATAGTTGCATTCCAAGATACATTTTTTTATGCAAAACAACTTTTCCAGCATGTTCAGTACATTTTTTACAGATCTGATTCGTTATGTAGAAACAAACAATTATTATTATGTCAATACCGTCTCTTTTCGTGCATATATTCACAAAATTATAAATTTTTTCTATCTAAGCAAAGAATTTCTAATTTTTCTTAAGCGTATATGCAAGAAAAGAGACGGTATTGACATAATAATAACTGTAAAATATGTACCAAAATTTTAACATGCTGAAGGAGCTGTTTTGCGTATAAAATAAATATTTGCATCTTGGTATATAACTATTGTGTTATTCTGTTATATATATATATATATATATATATATATATATATATATATATATATATATATATATATATATACTTTGTTATATTTTTGGAAAAAGGGATTCCAGCAGAGTGCTCTATAATAAGAAAAATTCCGGATATGAGAGAATGTTATTTATATTTACAGAAACTTTAGATAAGAGATGAGTATATTTTATTTACAGAAAGTTTAGATGAGAGATGAGTATCAGTTAAAGAGATATAGGTATTAAAAAAGGGTCCCCTATTATTTGGATCCTAAGAGGTCAAAGCTGAAAGAGTTGACCTTTGCAGACTCTACCAAACGTCTCCGCCGATTTTTGAGTTTAAACACTTTCTTTATGTGCATATATATATATATATATATATATATATATATATATATATATATATATATGCACATAAGTTATGAACAGTAGATAGAGACCGAGCAAAGTTGGGATGAACTGCTAGTATATATATATAATTATGAAACTCAGATCAGTTTGCTTGTTTGGGCGTTTAAACTGTCCATCCGTTTTTTGACTTCCGGTTTCAAAAAATTTGTCTGCTTACCTATTTCATGGTCGTCCTATATTAAGTCCGATATTAAAAGCCACTGCTGCTATGCTAAGGTCAACAATATTTTTTTGTTTTAACTTATTTTAACGTGTTTTCCTTACAAATAAATGTAATTTAACCTCGTTGAGTTAAAAAAAAACCAAACAACTGATTTAAATATAAATATAGAAAATATAACCATAAATACTGATTTTAGTAGCGCTCCTGTGGATTCTGTCGATTTAAAAAAAAAAATATTTGCTGTTCAAGGAGGGGAGGAGTAGAAACTTGGTTTCAAAAGTACTTTTGGTAGGGCCTCCTTAATTTTAGTTAGTGTTTGCAGTAGTGTTATTTTTTCACTAATCACTTAAAAAAAATGTTTTCTAAAGACAATAAAAGACCATATAATCTCACAATCGCTTTTTATTTTAAACATTTTTTTTATCTTACCTATTTGAAAGCCAAGGGGTAAACTAGTATATATATATATATATATATATATATATATATATATATATATATATATATATATATATATATATACTAGCGGGGTACCTATATATATATATATATATACTATATATATATATATATATATATATATATATATATATATATATATATATACTAGCGGGGTACCTATATATATATATATATATATATATATTAGCGGGTATTTGGAGGTGTGTGTGTGTGTGCAAGGGGGGAGCGGGAAGTAAAGAATAAGCGAAGTAATAATCCTGTTTAAATATTTAAAAAAAAAAACCATGTTAAACTTCTTTAAAAAAATCTGGAAAACTCAACAAAAAAAAAACAGCGAATCGTTAAAAGATGAACGTGTTCAGAAAAACAAAAACAAAAAAAAACACAGCGAAAAGCGAAAAAAAAAATGGCATAAATAAGCCACACAACAACAAAACAAAACGATTTATCTTATTCTTAGATAAAACTTTATTATAAATGTGGAAACTGGTCTTAGTTAAGGTTAAATCCATGGTGCGTTTCACCCAGAAGAAAGCATAGAACGGAAAGGCACGGTAAAATTCCATTCCAGTTTTTTTAAGCAGCTACGAAGTAAAGAAACCTCAAACCGGTGTTCCTTTGTAACTGTTCCTTGTGAATAATCCCGGAAACGGTGCAAGTGATGGCGAGAGAAGGAGGAATTTATTAGACAGAAAAAGATTTTACTACTTCCATATATTTTAACCGATTGTGGCAGTGAACTCTCAACAGAAGAAAATATACGAATCTACGATTATCGAGGAAGTTGAGAGGTAATATGCCTATAACACACCTCAGATATTGTGCTGCATTTTGTGCATATTACATTTGCATGAAATGTCCTGATTTTTAATCCTATTAAGGTCAAAATCATAGGAGAAAATGAGTTCATTAAATATATATATATATATATATGTGTGTGTGTGTGTGAGTGTGTGTGTGTTATGACCCTTTAGGCTGTGATCATAACATAGTATCTGTTAACTGTGGCAAGCGGGGTCAATGGTCAAAACATTATTATTATTGTTATTGTATTCTTATTAATTGATTTGAGCGATGGATGGTCGCTGGATCAGTTATTATGGTTAGAAGAATAAACAATTAAATTGCGGAAGAAATGATTGACGTATGAATCGCAAAAGGAATGTGAAAATAGAAAATATATGTAAACATTATTTTGGGGTTTTGAATAAAATAACTAGCTGTGGACATTAGGTTGGTCTGAGGCAAGTAATTAGGTGACGTAAGAGAACACGTGATGTAGTTAGTTTTGGAGAGATTCAGAGAGTTGAGGATTGACCACCAGAGCGGACAGACGTCTAAACAGGGGTGGACAGACAGCTAGAAGCGGGCTGCAAGAACAGAAAATGTAGACAAACTGCAGAGCTTTTGAAAACCATTTGAGACAACTGTAATAAATTTATATTATAAAAATATAAAGAGTTGTTTTAATGGTTTCACAAATAAGAACAGATGTCTCAAAAATGGTGCTGATCGTTTCATGGTTCGTCACGGAGCAGCGGGAAGATACAGAAGAACTCTTCAAGAAAAAAAAGGTATGAAGTATATATTATTATTCTTACATATGAACTGTAAAAATATCCCGTGTGATAAGTCTGATACAACATGATTCAGTTTACACGTCAATATCATGTCCTCATACAAACATACATATGATTTATACGTTTATTATTTGTCTGTTAAAAGAACAATATCTTACATCCACTAGATAACACATGACACGTTTTAATATATCATCTCCTCCAATATAAACCAATATACAACATATAGGGAGGTATATATATATATATATATATATATATATATATATATATATATATATATATATATATATAGAGAGAGAGAGAGAGAGAGAGAGAGAGAGAGAGAGAGAGAGAGAGAGAAACCCTACACAGATGAACCCTTGACGAGACTTATAAAAGCTTTATGTATGCATTTTGAAGTAACAAATAACTGCCTTAAACGTCAAAATTACATTTCTGTCTAATTGGAAGGAGAAAATAACGAAATAAAAATGTAATTAGGCTTTGGTTATTTCTGAAAGACCGATCCCAGCTATTTTGGATTATAACTCGTGCGATATCAGAGTTGAACGAAATCATATATTAAAATAAATAAACGCTTTAAAACATACAAAAATCACGCAGGCAATAAGAAAATAACTTTTATTGCCTTTGGTATCAGTTTCTTTTAGAATATTTGTTTTTATTTTTCGACCTTATTTTTCGTTCTTATTATTGGATTCTTCGGTCTGCTGTTCTCATCTTATGTGTTATTTTCACAACGTTTCGGTCGATGTACTCTCCGACCTTCTTCAGGTGTATCTTACCGAACTCGGGAGTCTTTCTGTAGAACACGGTAATCTGCACGAAATTTCGAACAGAACCTTTTATTCAATCTACAGAAACAGCATTCTCTCGTTTCGTCAGACATGACTAGATAGAAGTCCTAAGTAATTACTAGGGCTATAACAACAGCATATTCTTTTCATTGTTTTGACTCTCGAGTATATATCCGCCACAGTTAGATATAGTTAATCAACCGAGAACCACATCATTCTACATAAAAGCATATAAGATATCAACGGATACACACCCGAGAGTCGAAACAATGAAAAGAATGTGCTGTTGTCCCAGTCCTAGTAATTAGCAATACGAAGACCAGTTTCCACATTTATAATAAAGTTTTATTTAACGCTAACTATAAATCATTTTGTTTTGTTGTGTTTTGTTATACGTGTGCAGTGTCGACACGCAAGAGAAAGATTAAGTCATTAAATGATTTACGAGATGTTCGTAGTTTATGGATTCAAGTGTTTAGAGTTTTTAATCATGTGTAGTCGTGAAGACTTATTATGTATTTCTTACATAGAGTCAGATAGAACTTGAGTACAAACTGTAACAACAGATGAAAAGAGGAAAAACCCTCCGACTGAGGAAACCATGTTTTCTTTAGAGAGAAAAATGTATCTTCTTTTTTAACACATCACTCTATATAAAAGCATATAAAGATATCAACGGATACACACTCGAGAGTCAAAACAATGAAAAGAATATGCTGTTGTCCTAGCCCTAGTAATTACACAAGGACTTGTGACGTATTGGAGGAAGTACTAGGTAAAATTCAGTTGTAAGTTACACTCTTCTGGAAATTGAAGGTCCGATCCTCAGTGCGGACGGCAGTCAAAATACAAATGCATCGACCAGACGTGAAAATAACACTAAAGACGAGAATAATTGTCCAAAAAATTCAAATTATATAAATTATCAATCCTGATCGAAAAAATTCCGAAACATAATACCTCATTCGTGTGTGATTACAACGCATCTTTGCCTCGTATTGCAATAATGTATTATATTTAATTTATCGGAACGACATGCTATGTAGGACATCTATATATATAAAAGCGAAAATGTATGTATGTATGCATGTATGTTTGTGTGTCTGCTAAAGATTTTCGACAGACACGACAAAAATTCACAAACTTGGTATCATATCGAAGCTCCATCTTTCGCTCAAAAAATATCGAAAAATTGGCCAAAAACGTTCATTTTTCACCCCGAAATCGACAATTTTCGACAGGGGGGGGGCGTCAACAAAAACGGTCCTCTCGACCGGTTCTACGCGTGTGATAGATGACGTCATGACCTGATTTACTTTAAATAGTTGAAAAACTGAACAAATTACGTGTACGTCGCGTTAGGTCAAGTGATTAGCGCGTTGGTTCGAATCGTGGTGTGAGATGTCTTTTTTTTTTTTTTCGATTTTTTAAATTTAAATATTGAACCAGTGTTATTTAAGTTATTTTTCACGCAACGTTCGTTTTTCTGTTTCTTTTTTTTTTTTTTTACTTCGCTTATTCACCCCCGACCACACACTCAAAAATACTCGGGTACCCACCGATTTTTTAAAATTTAATATCGAAACAGGCTTATTTAAGCCATTTTTCACGTGTTCGTTTTTTTCTGTTTTCATCGTTCGTTTGCCTTACGTTAGTTTTTTTGTGTTTTTTCCCCCGCTTAAGTGTTAACGTTGTTTTCTTTTTTTACTTCGCTTATAACAAACAAACCTGGTCATTGACGTCGTCGTCGTCGTCGTCGTAACGCTCGACGACTTCCGGGCGCGCACCTGTCACTCTGGTTCTTACTTAAATAAATTC
>NC_136496.1:11963772-11966272 GCF_053919585.1 Euprymna scolopes | reverse complement strand
ACAAAAATATCGATATCAAATATAAGCAACAAACCACCAATAACTATAATAAAATTAAAAATAGAAGAAAAAGAACTATAATTTGGTATACGGCCCCATACAATCAAATGTTAAAAACAAAACATGGCAAGAAATTTCTAGATCTTATTGAAAAACGCTTTCCCGCAACCAACCCCTTACACAAAATTTTCAATAAAAATACCTTAATTTATCCTACAGTTGTTGCGAAAATTTAGAGATGATAATTAAAGCACATAATAACAAAATATTAAATAAAAACAATGTAAACAACAACAAAAACAATAAAAAAAGTAGACACCATGACAAAAATAAAACTAACACAAGCAGAAATAACAATAAATATAATAATAATAATAATAATAATAATAATAATAATAATAATAATAATAATAATAATAATAATAAACCAATATTTCCTCCTGTATCAGAAAACACGCTATGTGATATACGTATATCTGTACGTGATGTTGCCAAGCTAATCAAAAACCTTGATTCCAGTAAAGCAACTGGCCCTGACGGTATTTCAATTATAGTACTCAAAAAACTTCAACCTGAACTAGCGCCCATACTTACAAAACTGTTTAAACGTTGTCTTAAGGAGAATAGTTTCCCATCTCCCTGGAAAATTTCATCAATATGCCCTGTATTTAAGAATTCAGGTGATCGCTCATCACCCTCTCAGTACAGGCCAATAAGTCTCCTGTGCGTCATGAGTAAGTTGCTGGAATCTGTGTTAAATACAGAAGTAATCAACCATCTCAACAAAAATAACCTTCTTAGTGACACTCAATATGGTTTCCGTTCTGCTAGATCTACAGCAGATGTGCTTACAGTTATATCTCATAGGATTAGCAAATCTCTCGACGGAGGCAACCTTTCTAGGGCAATTGCTCTTGACATATCTAAGGCCTTTGATAGGGTATGGCATAAAGGTTTACTTCATAAGATCTCTAGCTATGGTATTGCTGGAAATGTCTTCTCAATTATTAAATCATTTCTTTCTGATAGGTTCATAAGAGTAGTAGTTGAGGGGCAAAAATCAGAAGCTCACAGTATTAATGCCGGTGTCCCTCAGGGGTCCATCCTGGGCCCAACTCTTTTCCTGATCTACATTAATGATCTTCCAAATCACATCCTTACATCATTTGTAGACATCTATGCTGACGACACTACCATTTATGGTAGCACATCTAAGACAGTAAACGACCAAGTTCTCTCCAATTCTCTCTCCTCTGATCTTGAGCACGTAGTACAATGGGGTAAAGAATGGCTGGTTACTTTTAATGCATCTAAAACCAAGCTTCTCTCTTTACATCATCAACATTCTGATCCACATCTGACATCAATTGAAATGAATGGCTCTCGTCTTCAGGAGGCCTCAAGTTTTGACAAACTTCTTGGCTTGACCATTACTTCTGATCTTAAATGGAACACGTACATCAAATCTGTTGCCAAGGCCGCTGGAAAAATGGTGGGATCTTTCTATCGATCCGGTAGATATCTCACTGCTGATGCTATTCTCTATCTATATAAGAGCCAGGTACGTCCAAGGATGGAATACTGTTGCCACATCTGGGCAGGAGCTGCTAGAAAGGACTTGGCCTGCCTTGATAGAGTTCAAAATAGACTTCGTAGCCTCGTAGGAGATGTCCTTTTCTCTTCCTTGCAACCTTTATCTCACAGAAGAGATGTTGCGAGTTTGTCTCTGATGTATCGTTATTTTCATGGAAAGTGTTCGAATGAGCTTCAATCTATGGTCCCCCCTCGCCAAACTTTCACAAGAAACACTCGTCTAGCTGTAAACACTATCAATAATTCCCCCCACTCTTCATCTGTGCCTAAACCTAAACGTAGATTCCATGAACAAAGCTTTTTTCTTAGAACTGCACGCCTGTGGAATTGTCTTCCGTTTTCCTGCTTTCCGGCTGACTACAATATGGTTGTGTTCAAGTCTAACGTAAATAAGTTCTTGATGAGCCGTTCCATATAAGTTATCAAATTTACCAAATTTTCATTACTAATGATTACTATATTGACCAATTTCTACTGTACACTCTTTAACCCTTATCCTTGAGTGGCCTCTTGGCCTTGATAATGGTGTGATGCCTATGTAAAAAAAAAAAAAAAAAAAAAAAAACAACCCCGGACAAGAACAACCATACTAGAAATAAAAATACTAATAACGAATAAATGCAACTGTAGACACCGCACACTTTGCCCACTTCAAAATAAACGTCTAACCAAAAGCGTAGTTTACCAGGCCACAATATTTGCGAAAGAAAACCCGAATAACAAGAAATATTACGTAGGTATGATTTCCTTAGATTTCAAAACTCGATATTATGACCACAAAAGTACATTCAACAATAAAAAACACCGTATGAAATAACGCTAACAAATAAATACTGGGAACTCAAGGAAAGCGGACATTCGCCGGTAGTCGAATGGAAAATAATAAGACAAGCAACCACGTGTAGGG